>NW_015664998.1:462554-476146 GCF_001515625.1 Sinocyclocheilus rhinocerous | reverse complement strand
CTGGTATACTTGCAGGAGTGCCATGGTGTGCAGGGCGGAGGCCTGGCTGTAAGCACGGATGAGAACTTATAGGCCCTGGATGGGAGACAAGGGTTACCCCTCCAGGTGGAAGCGCTCCTTGGACACAATTGCATCGCAACCGCGCGCTCCATCAGGGGGATTGCCTCGTAACCCCTGGCCGCCCCACCATCGAGGGGTAGTGAGGGAGGAGGAGGCCCCAAACCGGTTTCGGGCAGAAAAAGGTGCCTTCCACGACCTGGTCACCTCCTAATGCACTTCCGGGAAGAAGGGCACTGGGGCGGGGGGCTGAGAATCAGCCCGGGCCGCCCCAAGATACCAATCATCTAACCTCGACGGCTCGGGACACAGTGGTTCTCTCCACTCGAGCCCGACCGCCTTGGCAGCCCGGGAAAGCATAGCCATTAATTCTGGGTCAGGCTCGGGCTGGATGGGAGACAAGGGTTACCCCTCCAGGTGGAAGCGCTCCTTGGACACAATTGCATCGCAACCGCGCGCTCCATCAGGGGGATTGCCTCGTAACCCCTGGCCGCCCCACCATCGAGGGGTAGTGAGGGAGGAGGAGGCCCCAAACCGGTTTCGGGCAGAAAAAGGTGCCTTCCACGACCTGGTCACCTCCTCATGCACTTCCGGGAAGAAGGGCACTGGGGCGGGGGGCTGAGAATCAGCCCGGGCCGCCCCAAGATACCAATCATCTAACCTCGACGGCTCGGGACACAGTGGTTCTCTCCACTCGAGCCCGACCGCCTTGGCAGCCCGGGAAAGCATAGCCATTAATTCTGGGTCAGGCTCGGGCAACGCCACTCTCCCTGAAGGGGGCAGCGCAGCCGAGTCCTCATACCCAGACTCCAGCTCACCCTCCGATGCCACAATCGACATCTGGTCATCCGGAGGAGCACCGAGTGAAATGGTCAGACCCCCGTGCGAGGAACCGACACGTTCACCCGGCAGCCCCACAGCTTGCGACGTACTAGAGGAGTTGGGGGCCCACGGAGATTCCCTCGGCGGGTTTACCTCCACTGTAACCCTCAGGCTACCCTGACTATTCACCGAAGTAACCCTCTTCTACAGAACAGAAAAGCGACTAGATCGGGGCATAGGTAAGGGGACTCCACCTGCTTTGATGTGTTCAGCCGCAGCGTCGCGATGGTCATACCGCCACAATGACGGCATGACTCATCCACAAAGGCTGCCTCAGCATGTTCAAGGCACAAACACGAGATGCAGTGATTGTGACTGTCATCCGGCGCCAGGTAACGACCACATCTAGAAACATACAGGTGGAATGACATCTTTAAAAAGACGCAATGTCACATCCCTGTCTTGCTCTTTTAGGGAAATTAGCTCTTTCAGAAGTGCTGAAGCGCAAAGGGGAACCACCGCTGCAGCGCTGTCACACCAACACCAGGCGTTGAAGAAGCCTCTTCCCCAGAACGCTCGTTGACTCGTCAGAATTCCTCTCAGACGAAAAGGCAGAGCAGAACAATAGAACCGCTCAGCTCTGCAGCGAAAAGCTGAGTATGCGTTGCACCCGCTGCCTAATTATACTCGCGCTGCGATCAGCGGCAGCTGGATGCAATCATCGCATGCCAATGTACATTGGCTCGTTTAGTTTACACTCGAAGTAGACTGGTCTCTCGAAGCAAGATCCCAATTCGTCGGTCACTGACGTGACTCGGAGTGACCGACTGAAAGGGAACTATGCGGCTGCTGAGGTGTTCTGGGTGACTGATAGCATGTCATGCAGTTTTTAAGGTGTTATAGGTGGTTTACAGCATGTTGCCATGCAGTGACAAAGTGTTCTGGGTGGTTGTTACTGGCCCACGTCCAAAAAAAAACAAAAAAACAAGTCTTTATCTCTGTGGCCGGTTGCAAAATGCTTGGACTAGTCTTACAACTAATCTGTCATCTGTCAAATCGATTTTTATTTAAGTTCTTTTGGACTGAAGCAATGCAACACCCGCTGAGTGGAATAAACAGCTTGAAAGATCAAAGACAATTTTTTATATAACTCCGACTGTATTCGTCTGAAAGAAGAAAGTCATATACACCTAGGATGCCTTGGGGCTGAGTAAAACCTAATTTTCATTTTTGGGTGAACTAACCCTTTTAGACACAGTCTTAACAGTCTTGGTCTCTAGATAAGACTATGTTTTATCCATAGCAGGGTGGAGGAGCAGTGTGCATGAGAAACCCACTACGTATGCAATAATAATAGGGATGCGTGCCCACTAGAGACCCATTAACTAAAATATCTAATACAGGGGTGGACGATTCCAATCCTAGAGGATTTTTCAAGTGTGTTTGATTAGGGATAAAGCTAAACTCTCCAGGACAGAGGCTCTCCAGGACCAGAACTGCTTATCCCTGGTCTAATAGCTATTGTGGTCATACTCTTGTGGTCAGGTATGGCCTGCCACCTGCTGGCTTTTTCATGATATTACAAAATAAACCACATGTTTACACGAAGCAGGTGACAAACAGGTTTAGTGGGTGATGACTTATTAATCTGGCATATGCTTGTATCTGAAGAAACGTACAAAGCCTTCAAGCTACACATTTATCATATGTGTTCTCTGGGCATTAAATCCCATGACATTGGCATTGGCAAATTAGTATTTCAGTCTATGCAGGATCTCAATGCAGGATCACATCACCATGACACCCCCTCCTACAATCCTGAGAACCAGACACTGGATCAGCCGCTGTCAGAGTGACTCAGACAATGTGTGAAAGCAAACAGAGTGAGCTGGGTCTGCTGGGACTCTGAGGCAGAGAGAGAAAGAGAGTGACAGACAGGTGGGGAATGCAGATAAAAATACTGGTGTAAAAATAGATACTGTTCTGAGCGGGGCTTTTAGAGCTCATGGTGTTGATCTAAAAGCTTGAGATCAATGATGTGAGTCTGACCCACTTCTCTGTGTCTCTTACTTCCTTCAGGAGATCACACTCTGACATCATCATATACCAGCACAGCTCAGGCTGACAAAGGCAACCACATTTTCCACTGAAAATCTTGTCTAGACCAAATCACGTTTGAATAGAATATTTCTGAGATCTTTTGGTTCCTGTTTAGTAGTATCTTATTATTTGAATCTTAATCTTGATTTTTACGTGAGCAGTTCAGAAGGTCATCAATATTTGTGATATAATACAGACAAAAACATGTATCATGGTTTCCACAAAAATAATAAGCAGCACAGCTGTTTTCAACATTGATTATAATAAGAAATGTTTCTAAAGTGCCAAATCAGCATATTAGAATGATTTCTGAAGGATCATGTGACACAGAAAACTGGAGTAATGGCTGCTGAAAATTCAGCTTTGCCATCACAGTAGTAACTTACATTTTATTCCTAAATTATTATAAATATATTACAATGGAAAATGGTTCCTTTAAATTCTAATATTTCACAATATTACAGTTTTTGTTGAATTTCTTAACAAATAAATTGCAGACCCCAAACTTCTGAATGGTAATATATATATATATATATATATACATACATTAATTTTGTAATGTATTATGGAATTATGTTAGCTGTATAATCTATATGTGGTCTTTATTGTAAGGGTCTACAGTTAATTGTGAGGACTGCCATCATACTTCTCAAATGTAAATTAATTTAATTTCATGAAATGTCAAAGTTGGTGGAAGCTGGGGATGTTTCAGGGTGATTTTACTGGCGGTTAATTTTTAATGTTCTGAACATGATTCATTACTGATCATTTATGCTAATACATGGCACACAGATATTATAGGAATGAATCATTCCAGTTCGAGAGTTCAGGTGGACTGACCACAAACACACATAACATCATCAGCATTCTGTCTGCCATTCAACTCCACAGAGGAATAAATCTTTCATTTATGCTGACACACATACCACTCGCACAGACAGAACACACAGAATGTGACAGCTCCACAAAAATAGAAAGCTTGGTTTGTTTGTGTGTGAGAGGAAAGAGTGGGCAGCTGGAATGGAATGAAGAGAGGGGGCTGGAGCCCAGCCAGGGTTTCATATGGACCAGAGTCGGACATACAAGAGAGATTAGAGAGAGAAATAAAAAAGAGCTCTGTTGTCATGTGAGTGCTGGCTAGGTTCTCATGAGAACTGAAATCACGTGCCAAACTGAGCACACCTGCCCCCTTGTGGTGAACCTATTAAAAGCAGAAACTTTTTTCCCCACTTTATCCCACTTATATGATGATGAATACAAATTTTAGCAATATATCTGTGTAAAACAAAATAAAAAAATATGAAAAATATATTTTTTTAATTAAAACATAAAATATGCATTATAAAATATTTTTTGATATTTTTAACTGTCAGTTATAAATGTATAAACACGCCAAGTACTGTACAATGGCATGTACAACACACAAATAACTGAATAAATAACTAAACAAAAAGTTAATAAATTCAACACTCATTCGTGTTCAGAAAATACAGTAAAGCATTCTTTCAGTGTTAAAGTACATGCATGGTTAACGTCTGGTGCTATGAGTACACAAAACACAAGTTCTACCCAAAAGCAGAAGACATCTGCTTCAGCAGCTCACAGAGCAATGACAGCTGTGTGTGTCACAGGAGATGAGCGCTTCGGCTCTCAAATATAGGACAGCGCTGTAACATGGCGAACGTGCTGACCCACTCTGACCTCTGAGTACTGCCAAAGAACTAACAGACAACGCATTCTGTTAGTGATTCATACAGCTTTCTATAATAACATTTAGAGCTTGACTTAAGAGTTTAATTAAAGTATTAGGGAGCCCTGGAACAAGAGTGATTATTTTCTTTGCATATTTTTAATTAAAAGGAAGTGACCATGTATCTTTAAACACATGCAGCAACAGCTTAACTGAATGAATGACCAAATAGTGCCTTGTCTTTCAAAAAAAAAAAAAAAAAAGCTGCAAAAAAAACCAGGCACTGGCTATATTTACATTGACCGCAATACGAATAAGACTTAAGATTCTCAAAATTATTAAATTAATATTTCCATTTGCATTTGAGGTTGTTGATTAATGAATGTTGTCTTCACATTGTTTATATCCAACTCTCAGTTTGAAAGTAGTAAATAGCTGGAGTCTTGCAGTCCATGTAAACATGTCCTCTAGAGGCCATAACTGGAATCCCAAAATTTTAATAGCACTGTTACATAAACATAAGCAATAAAATCTTGCTCCATGCAGTCCTGAAACCCCATCTCATCAAGCCTGGTTCAGCATTCAGTTAATGAGAAGCATGAAGAGATCTACAGTATATTGTGATTAAGGCCAAAGACTAATACCATCCATTTGACAGCTCACTTTTCAGGTCAAAGACATCTTTAGTGGAAAGAGAGATTTGACCTCTCAGAAGCAATGCAGTGACCCACAGCAGTTACTGCAAACTAAACAATCCATAAAAACCATATGTTTGAGCAAGTCCAGTCCAAATGCAATCAATTCCAGGGCTCAACAAAAAGGACCACTTGAACAGCCTGAGACAGTTTCACGCCAGATGACAGAGCTATATACTGACCCATTGTGCCAATGCTGGATTCTCAGTAAGCTAAATTATATTCAAATTTCAATATTTGGGTTTCTATGATATATTGAATATTGTTAAATTCTGATCATTTAAATACATTACTATAGATCCCCAGTGAAGACCTTGTCTCCTAGATGATCATATCTGTCATGAATACATTATAGCTGGTTAATTACCAGTTCTTGTTGCTTAATTTCATTAGATTTATTTTCTTTCTTTTTACATTTTTTATTATTTATTATTCAAACCTTTAGTTAATTAAAAACATCTTTTTTTTTTAATAAAAATACAAATCTTTTTATAAAAATACACTTTTTGTGGTGGGGCCAGTGAAAATCTAATGACAGGGCAAGTACAAATTTGATCTACTGACTGTGAAAATTCTTCAAAAAAAATTCTTATTGTTGAGCCCTGCATTTTCCTGCAAACATTGAACTACACACCAGCCCTGCAAACATGATGCAAAGCCTCTGTAAGAAGCCCAGTCACCTTACCAGACTGATAACAGTGTTTTAGTGGGGCTGTGGGGCCATTGTCTAAAAGTACAGACATTTTCCATTCAAAACCTTGTTGTCAGTTCTAAGCAGAGAGATAACATGGATCCAGATGAACATTTCTAAACTGTTCCAGTTACAAAGTAACACTTTCAACCACATGACAAGATGCCTTCTTGCCAAAATGGCAAATGAGTGTCCTCATTTGCTATAAAAGGAACTTTAAAATGACCTATTGTTGCCAGGAAACTTCACATAAATGTTCGTTGAAGACTGATGTGATATGTTGATTATAGATGAATCAATGCGCCAATTAATTTTATGGACAATCAATTTAAAAGTCCAAAATAAAATTTTGTCAAATCAGTGTTGCAACGATCAATTTCAGCTTAAAAGCACAAAATTAAAAAAAGCAAATATCTATGTTCAGAGTCTTTCCGCTCTTACCGGACTGATCGTTCATCATTCGGATGGCTTTGGCCTTGGCCAGCTCCAGTGCTGTGACCCATCTCTGCCTCTCCACCTCTGTGCTGGCTTTCAGATGGTAAGTGCGCCCCCCACTGCTCAGAACAATATTGCAGGTGTCTTCGGTGTCGATGTGCGCTGTGGCCAGGTTGATGGTGCCGCGACACGTATGGGCCATCTCTGCCTGAGTTCTGTCAAGAGTGATGAAGACAGAAGGAGCAACCAAAACATGGAGGGCAGGAAATGAGAGGGAGGTGTTAGTACATGATAACAAAAAGACATGCAAGAGAAAGAAAACAAAAATCACAGAAGGACAGACACAGGGAGCAATGAGAAGAGGAGAGAGAAAGATAAGGTGATTATTAATATTGTTAAATCATTATTTCAAATGTCCAGTTTGTCAAACCTTGACGAAAGATACCACAATGTATAACTTTTCGGTATGACATAAGTATATACACAAGATGCAGGATAGCTGTACTGTGAATGAAGTCATATCTAGAGTGAATGACACATCAGTCATGTGTAAGAGAAGAAACACTGAGCACCCGTGAACGTTACATTACTACACAAAGCTGCATGAGTGGGCAGAGAATGGAGGTTAACATGGCTATTGTGTGTCAGCTGGCTAAAACAACAACACTCAAACAAATCAGCCAGTGTCACAGCCAGAGAGAGAGAAAGAACAGAGCGTGATGTAAATCCTGACAGAGAGATCAGGAAGAGAACTTACAGTACCCACTATCAAACAGCAAATAAACTATACTGAGGCCTATCCTTATGGAAACATTTCTCAAACAAACAAAAGAGAAATATGCAGAACAATAAATGCAAGACTAGCTGTGTTTAATTATCTCTACAGGCACTTTTTTTCTACAACACCCCTGAACTCATAAAGGCTTCATAAGGATCTCCTTTATTGACAAACTAATGGATCACTGGAGAAGATCAATCAGCCTACAGCATGCCATTTTAAGATTATCAGCATCCGCAAACATTTTGATCACAGATATAATTTCATTCTTGTTTTTAATTCAATTAACTTGAGTAAAAAGGTAGTTGACAAATAAGATTCAGTTAATTTAAACTGACAAATAGATGTTTTCAAGTACAAATATTCCTCTCTATATTAATGACTTGATTAAAATGATCTCATAAATACTGCATGTTTACTACATGAATGTAAAATTTTTTTAGAAATCACATCAACCCATATTGTAGAAGTATATGCACACACAGAAAGAATGATAGTCAAAACTATGGATAGAACGATAAATAGATAGAATGATAAATACAGACAGACAGAGACAGATAGATAGATAGATAGATAGATAGATAGATAGATAGACCGACCGACCGACCGACCGACAGACAGACAGACAGAGATAGATAGATAGATAGATAGATAGATACAGATAGATTAGAGCAGGTAAAGAGCTGGTCATAGCATGTAAAAGTGTCTGGTTGAGGGTGGCTGGTTGTTTAGTGTGTGAAATATTTCAGGCCTGAAAGGATAGTAGAGCCTCTTGCGAGTCTGTCAGGACATTCTAAGGAGCTCTAATGTAAACAAGCCTTGACCAGGGGCCTAACAAAAGCCTAAATCCTCACAAAACACAGCCCAAGAAAGACAGAGACAAAGAATAAAGACAGATTCCTCACTCAGCTGCTTCTGAAACACTGATTCAAACTCTGTCACGCCACTGAGGCTTTGCTCAGAAAAGGATGGAAATGGGACAGTAAAAGGCATGAAGGGGCAGAGAGAAGCCACAAAGTGGGGACACACAGAGAGCCAGAACCTTGTCTCTGTGTGTTACTGCTCTGGTTACCCAGTAGCCTATCTGTAGCACATTTCTAATGGAATGTCAAAGCGCTGACCTCTCAGAGAAACTGTGAGAAGCATTCCACTCATTCAGAGCCGGTCAGACATCTCTGACACAGATATACACTGTGTTTGTGGGAATTAATGTGTCTGTTATTAATGTGAAACGTGTGTGTGTTATATGGTGGAATGCTAGATATCAATAAAATGTTAAAAATACAAACATGTCTTTCTTCTGAACTGTTCTCATGAGCTGCACGCAAAATAAAACATACAGCACACCCATGTTAGTCTAATTCACAAACAAATTATTCATATAAGGCAGTTATTTATAGCGAATCAAAAACATGATCAGTATTATTTTTTTCTCAAACCAGCAAATTCACCCACAGACAATTCATTTTTTCAGATTTCACTGGTCATGTCAATCAAAGCGTCATTTCATTGGTTATCTCAATCAAATAGGCAATTAGCCTACACAATGCTGAAACAAATACTATCCTTTAACCTTAACCTGCATCCTAACCTTAACCTTAGTGTTTGGTAGTACATCCTGATAGATAGCATTACTGTTTGTCGTGAGATCCATCTTTCTGAACTTTGAACTGAATCCATGAAGTTTGAACTTTTCTTGACAAGTGGCTGAGTGAGTTGAATTGGCTGTGGGATGGGATTTGTGCTTAAGTGGTTTGGAAAGAAAGAAAAATCATACATTACCAGTGCAGTCCAATTCAAGAGCAAATGACTCTTTTGAGTGGTTCTTTTAAGGAAAAACTCAAAAACACTCACAAGTTACCAGTTTAAATCAGTCTGACAAATTTTTCACTGAATGAGCCTGACTGAATCAGTCAAGAGTGGTTACCGAGTTAACATCTGACTAGTGTTGGGGGTAACGCATTACAAGTAATGCAAGTTACTTGTGAAATGGCCTTTACAGCTGCTAAAATGCTGTAAGCTAATACAGCTGGTTTAATGTTATTAAAATACATAAGCAAGCCCAGCTCAGGTGACAAAAACTAATGCAAAACTAACATAATGCATTACTTTCCATAAAAAGTAACTAAGTAATGCAATTAGTTACTTTTTTTATGGAGTAACGCAATATTGTAATGCAATACTTTTAAAAGTAACTTTCCCCAACACTGCATCGGACTCATTTAAACTTCAAGTTATCATTACTTTCAGTGACGTCAATCTTAAAATAAAACAAGTTTTGTGTACTTAAAGTTTGTGAAATTTAAATCTGTATGATTACCAACTGGTTGTTCATATGACTTCAAAAACAGTTTGTTAAATTATTGCATGCCAAGTGCATGAAACCATTGTATAGATCCTTTATCTTCTTCTAAAAATTAATGCAGCATGTTTTAGGGCAGTTCATGGTAATAATACCAATCAATTTTAATGTTTTATTCTGTCTACGTTTGCACCTAGCAAGTTGTTTCCATTTAGAATAATCATTTTAGTAAAGCAGCTTACTTTGAAACTGAAAAATCTGTGTGAGAAAGGGGATTAAAAAATATCCCTGCATAATAGGAAACCTGAATAAGAAAAAAGTGATTCTCTTTTTCCAGATACAGGACACAATAGTCTCCCTACTGTGTGTGTGTGTGAGCGTGTGTCTGTGTTGAAAGTGTAGAATCCAACGTCTGCTGGCTACATTTATCAGGCTTTCTGGGGGCTGATGGTCCGACAGTCAAGCAAACCAAATAATTGGCTGAATCCAAACTCAGGTGACCGAGTCACTAGGGGGAGGGAGATCTCACATTCAGCTCAGAGACCAACCACATTCACTCCATCACAAAAAAAACAACAACCTCTAGAGCTTAGATTGTAAACTCAAACCGTACCCAAGCGACAGCAGACAGGAGAAAGAGAGAGAAAGTTCGGGGGAGGAGGTATGGAGGGGTAAAAGCAAAGAACTTAAATTAGCTTCACCCACCCTGCAGGGGACAGACTGGACGCAAATGGTTGTAAGTGGATCAGAACTGAGAACACAAAGCCAGGGTAACGAACTACCATGTGGAGCAAAAAGAGAGAGAAAGAGAGAGAGATATGTCATTAAAACCTGCGGAGAGAGAGAGAGAGAGAGAGAGAGGTCATTAAAACCTGCGGAGAGAGAGAGAGAGAGGGAGGGAAAGAAGCAGAGAGAAGACAGAGAAATAAAAAGGTATGGGAAAGTGAAGCAATGACAAAAAGAAATATCAGATGAGAGATAAGAGAATTTATCCAAAAAGAAAACATTCATAAAAATCAGAAGAGAAGAAAAAAGGGTGTGATATTGCTGTAAGAGAGTCAGAAGAAGAAATTCACTCACTTAGTCCCAGATATGATGTTTTCAAACATAATTTAAGTTAAATATTTAAATTATATTTTTTAAAATTTAATTTTGAGTGGCTGCCAAGATATTCTAGGTGGTTTCTTGAGCATTGCTGCGGTTGCATCCCCCATTCTCAATTTCAATGTACACTACTGTTCAAACGTTTTGTGTCAGTTTATGAAAACTATGTTTATTTGATACAGAATACAGTAAAAAAAAATACAGCAAAAAAAATAAATAACTAAATACAGTAAAAACAGTAATATTGTGAAATAATATTACAATTTAAAATATCTCATTTCTATTTTAATATATTTAGAAATGTAATTTGTTTCTGCCGATTTTTTAGCAGTTACTCCTGTCTTCAGTGTCACATGATCCAGCAGAAATCATTCTAATATGCTGCTGAAACATTTCTTATTTGATTATCAATATGAAAACAGCTCAATGTTGAAAACAGTCGTTCTGTGATGAATATAAAATCCAAAAGAACAATATTTATTTGAAATACAAATCTTTTGTAACTTTATAAATGTTTTACTGTCACTTTTGATCAATTTGATGCATACTTACACAATAAAATTATTTCTTTTAAACAAATCTTACTGACCATATTCTGAGTGGCAGAAAGAGCAGCAGCTCCTACCTTTCTAGTTGTAACTTGGCTTGCTAAAGTGTCATATTTACTTGAAGGGAACACATTAGCACTATCACTTATTGTTTAGAAAAGAAATTCTTTATATCTCTATATACAACATACTACTACTATCCCTCTATTTGATTTTTTGTTGTTGTTTTCCCAGTCCTAACACTATTGCGGCACACTCCCAATCTCATACTAACCCCTGGAGAGCAAGAGAGGGGTTGCTCTGCAGTGCTCATAAAACATGCCTACTGCAAAAAACATATTCTCACATGCAAGAGAGAAACACACACTCAGCAATGACTGATGATTACTCAAACTGTGAAATGTATTTAGAGTCCAAAAATAACTGTAGGAAGTGTGCAAGTGTCAGTGAACACATCATGCAAAGAGTTTGAATGACATTCCAAAACACTCTTCGCTCAGTTAACCTCCCATAAACCCTTGAGGGACACAACCTCCTTTCAGATCATGTGACTGCATTCTTCTGGAATCACTCATAGCAAAATAAAGTTAAGTGTTGTCTAAGAGACGCCCTAAAAACAGAAAATTTGGCTAATATGATAATACGATTCACTTTCATCTCATGGCCTAAGTCAGTATAATAATATTGTTTTGCCTGTTTTTAAAGTTGGAATGTAATGGAAATTCACCCTAATTCACCCTGTCTAAATGGATCTTAATGGTATTATTCTGAACAATTCAAATGTATTATTTTTTTTTAATCAAAATCTCATAACTCGATCTTCCAGTGAAACGTCAGACTTCTCCCTGGTGATATATGCAGGACTTCTCCAATTATTTAGTCCACTTAGACCCCGCCGCTTTCTCACAACCGACTACAAGACAAGTTCGCGTTAGGATCTGCCTCTATTCAATCAACAACCGAGTCAATTGTGTCCCATGCAACATTTATTAATTTCTTCCATTTTTACCCGGCTGTACATCACAATATGGACATTTTTCCTTTTTTTGATAATCACTCAGATGTACGTCATGGAAGATTTGGAAGAAACTATCAGTCGCTACTTCCGTTACATTGCAAATTTAAAGAAAATACACCTTGCATCTTTTTAATGAAATCAGGCATTAAAACACTATAATGTACACAAGAAAATATACATAACCAATAAGTGTTCAGCTAGAAAAACAATGTACAGTTTAAATTAGAAAGCATAATCTACTACTAGATTTTTTGTAGTAGTGTTAGCTTATGTACAAGTCACCACAACAATGCTAAGGTGTCCAGGGCATTGCTATGCGGTTGCTAAGGTGTTCAGAGTTGTTTAAGCACATTTCTTTATGGTTGCTAGGGCATTCTAGTCTAGGGTGTTCTAAGACGTTGCCAGGGTGTTTCTAAGGTCTAAGCAAACACCATTAACTATGTGCTTCCAATAACATCCTAATAAAAAAAATACAGATACTGACAATCAGATCCAGGCAGGTTCACTGGCTTTCCCTCTTTTACTAATACATTCTTCATTAACTAACTAAAACAGATTACCATTGCAACTGATTGCAATAAGCACATTAGACATTAAATACGGGAGAAAAGTCTGTTAAGAAATCAAATATGGATATAGAGGGAACCAGGCAGAGAGGACATGTTTAAGAAGAAAAACACAGGAGGGGAAGATATGTGACTCATCCCAAGTAGGAGAAGGAGGAGGGGGAGGTGCTGTGACCGAGTGCAATTTACGCAGACCATTACACTTTAACGTGTTTAAGCGCTGCAGATGACAGAACTGTGTGTGGTGATGGTGGTGGGGGTTCTATTACTCTCTGTAAAACTAACACATCAGCAGAACACATCCACGGCATAGAAAGCCTCTGCATTTCCTTTAGAGTGTATAGTGACAGCAATACAGGGAACCGAGTTCTTCAGAAGTGCACATAGGGAAGAGTGATTGATTAATATGTCTCTTAGTAATGATCCACAAGTCTATATGACAGCAAGATCAGTTCGATCCAGCCCAGAGAGATGAAGAGGTGTGTATGCGTGTATATAGAGATCCGCAGCATCATCTCAACCCAAGCGCCATCGATTTAAGTCTTGTTTAACGCCTCGTGACTAAACAAAGGGCGCCAATGTGAGTGTGCACACCGACGCGCAAAACGCGAGGCGTAAAAGCGTCATTTTTTTAAAAAACGCCTCGGGCTCATTTTTTTGGTTTGACGCGCCACGTTAAAAACTGGCTGACCCATGAGATTGGCGCTTTTGTTCACGTGCCTGGAGCTGCTGAAGTTACAGTAAAACACGACTTGGTGGCGCTCAAGCACAAAACGGTCTTGCCGA
>NW_015664998.1:444519-462412 GCF_001515625.1 Sinocyclocheilus rhinocerous | reverse complement strand
GCGACAGCGACTACAAAAATCTCGATAAGAGGGAGTTGTTATGGAGAGGAATTGCAGATCAAACAGGATTCGATGTGTACCGGGGTATTTCTGTTTTTCATTAAGCGCCATCTAATGTCAGGGAGTGAATTTGCACGTTCACTCGGCTCATCGCCTGCGAAAATCGTTTGGGTATGAACACAAAAGACGCGTCGAAAAACATTGGCGATAAGCGCGCGCGATAATTGTCCCGGTGTGTACAAGGCTTAAGAGCGATGGAAGGAGAAGTACACGAAGGCGAGGCAAAACTGATTGAATGATTTATGATGCACCATAATATCTTAATTGGATTGTGATTGTTTCTGCTCAAAATAGGTTCTGAAATAACATTACTGTTTTACTTTAATTAAAGAACAAATATGAACTAGCAACTGACCTGCTTAAGGAAAAAAGCATGAGCCTTGTTACAGAAGTAGAAAATCTCCTCTTTATTGAGCATATTACAGCAGGGCTTTAGCTCCCAGTATTTTCTCATCTCCCACTCAGCTTATTTTAACTACCTGCTTCTTCACTAACTGAACCACAGGAAATTATATGAAGACTAATGATGCACTGAAAAGAAAATTCTTGGCCAAAACCAAAAATTCTGAATATACTGTACTGGGGAGAAAATATACTGCAAAAATGCAAATAATAAAAGTACACTTTGTTTGGAATAAATAACATAAGATAATTGGAATTATTCCAATTATAATTTATTCTTTCTATTCATCAAAGAATCCTAAAAAAAAAATTATCACAGTTTCCACAAAGACATTATTAAGAAGAAGAAGAAATGTTTCTTGAGCACTAAATTAGAATGATTTCTGAAGGATCATGAGGCATTGAAGACTGGAAGAATGGCCGCTGAAAATTCAGCTTTTCCATCACATAATTTAGATTTTAAAACATATTAAAATACAAAACAGTTCTTTTTCATTGCAATAATGTCACAATATTATGGTTTTACTGTATTTTTGATTAAATAAATGTAGCCTTAGTGACCATAGGAGACTTCTTTCGAAAACATTTTACAAATCCTACCGACCCCTAATTTTTTAATGGTAGTGTACATAAATTAAAAATAGATACAAATATTGATACAAGGAACAGAAGTATTGACGTGAAACACTGTAGAATTGCGCAATATCAATATAAGATTGTATTCACTCAACTGCACAATGTTTTAGTATGTTTTTTTTTAAAGGTGACATACGTTTGTATCCTATACCTTTGTATAGGATACAAATCTTACTTTTCCAGGTTTTAAGTGCTATAATCAGGTCCCTGAATATTATGGTTTTACTGTATTTTTGATTAAATAAATGTAGCCTTAGTGACCATAGGAGACTTCTTTCGAAAACATTTTACAAATCCTACCGACCCCTAATTTTTTAATGGTAGTGTACATAAATTAAAAATAGATACAAATATTGATACAAGGAACAGAAGTATTGACGTGAAACACTGTAGAATTGCGCAATATCAATATAAGATTGTATTCACTCAACTGCACAATGTTTTAGTATGTTTTTTTTTAAAGGTGACATACGTTTGTATCCTATACCTTTGTATAGGATACATATCTTACTTTTCCAGGTTTTAAGTGCTATAATCAGGTCCCTGGTGCATCTACTAACCAAGGAAACGTGAAAAAGATTAACCCAATCACTTTGTTTTGGTAAGCCTTTTTTTGCAAGCGTCTGAGAAAACGAGCGCATCTGATTTCGCTCCCTTGGTGACGTGGCAAAGACCTCAACATCAAATAATATGTCTGGTGGAAATCCAATACAGCTCACCATCCAAATAACAGCATTCCTACAGTAAAGCATGGAGGTGGTAATATCCTGTTATGGGGGTGTTTCTCTGCAGCAGGGACTGGAGCACTTGTCAGGATAGAAGGAAAAATGGATGGGGCAAAATACCATCAAATTCTTGAGGAAAATCTGCTGCCCTCTGCCAGAAAGTTGTCAATGGGAAGAAGGTTTACCTTCCAACATGACAATGACCCAAAGCACACAGCAAAACTGAGCACACAGTGGTTGAAGAGAAAAAGCTGAATGTCCTTACACGGCCTAGTCAGACTTGAAAATCTGTGGAATGACTCGAAGACTGCAGTCCACAAACGGTCACCATCAAGATTAACTGAACTTCAGCAGTTCTGCAAAGAAGAGTGGGCAAATATTGCAAAGTCTAGATGTGCAAAGTTACTAGATGTGCAAAGTCTAGATGTGCAAAGTTTTTTTTTCCTGACATGTTGGTGTTATATCTTTCACTTGGATGTTATAAGTTGCACTGAGTAAATATGGCTGGATAAAACAAAAACTGTGTCCGTCTTCATTTCAGGCTACAAAGCAACAAAATATGATTATTTTAAAGAGGGGTGATTATTTTCTATATCCACTGTACATCTCCTGTATTTGAGCAGTGGTGCTGTTTAGTGCATACACTGTAAAAAAAATTCCGTAAAATTTACGGTAGAAAACCGGCAGCTGTGGTTGCCGGAATTTTACCGTAAAAAATACGGTAGCAACGTTTTAGGTTTTACGGTTTTAACTTAAATTTACAGTTAAATACCGTAATTTCATTAACTGATAAAATGTTATTATATACCAACCTATTGAAGTACTAAAATCTGTTTTGTACCTTTGTAATACACTGATAACCACCAAATGCAGATGGTGATGAGAAAGTCACACGATGAACCAAAGCCTATCACAAGCAGCTTTTAAATAATAACATATATAGAAGGTGCACAGTGTCATTCACACAAACACCAAACACCATCATGGTAACACACATGAAACTGAAATAATGCAATAAACATTCATTAACAACATTAGGTGTAACGCACAACCCTAATATACAAAACTGATAAGAAAAAAACTAAGAAGAAACATAGTTATTTCAACAAAAAAACATCAAATTTGAAATGTAACACAGGGAATTCTGGGAATGTCAATTTACAGTTATTCACTGTAAATTAAACGGTCTTTTTCACTTTCAAAAACGGTATACTACCGTAAAATTAATGTCCAATACATGTAATGTCCAATACAGTTTTTCACCGTATATAGTAGGGGAATTGACCGTTAACCATTTAACAGGATTTTACTGTAGCATTTTTACAGTCTTTTACCGTTAAATTCACGGTCATTTTTTACAGTGTATGCTCAGGCCAGAGATACAGATTCACGTCTAAATCACATCCCATACTATCTCATTCCCCATGCTGTCCAGTAAATAAGAGTCCAGAAGTCTCTCAACTACAACCTAAAAGGTCTTCCTTTCTTTTGTGGGACACAAAGAAAGATATTTTATTAAAAAAATTATGGGTGTTTTTGTCCATGCAAAAACAGTTGAACCATTCTTCAAAATACCTTTGTTTGTGTGGCACAGAAGTCATACAGCCTGGAACAACAAGAGGGTGAGTAAATGATGACAGAAATATAGTTTTCAGGTTAACAGTTACTTTCCCAATCATACCAAGGAATTATAAAGAAGCCATTCATAATCTGTTGACTGTTATCAAACATTGGCTCTAAAACATATTCACACATTTACTGTTGCTCTTCCTGGCTTCCCAACAGCATATTTGGCAGGTTGATTTGGCAGACATTAGCACAGCACATTATCCAGACACTCCATTGAATTGGCTATGTGTGCACCATTGCCAGAGCTCTCCGATGACAGCAGATCTAGCTTTACACCACTGCAATCACCTCCACCATAATAGACTATTAATAGAGGAGAGCAGCAAGAGACATGCTTCTTCTCTTTCACAGTCAGCAGAGTGTCGCTTTCCCTTCAGACTCTCCAGAGCGGGAAGAAACCCTGTGGCCCACTGTGTGAAGTGTCAGGAGGCCCACAGGGTCTGCCCAGTAGAGATACAGATTGATGGGCATTGCTTCAGTGCTCTTACAAGAGCCTCTGCCCTTATTTCATTAGCCGCTTGACTACAGATCTACTCCATGACGCTATCACGATGACCCTCGTGACCATCTGATAACAATTCGTTCTCGATCACAGTTTGTGCACAATACAGCTCTGATAACACAAAGGCTCTCAAACACACTTCCTGGATGTCTTCAGTATGCCTTGTTGCATTCAGATTTTAGCTGGTAGGTATAATTTTGAAGAATGAAGAAGACTGAATGTTTCAGGATAATACCAAAGTCCCTTTAATGCTGAGCTGGCTTCCCTCTATTTCCGACTCCACTTGAAGGGCATATAAAGCAAGCCAGTTTACTTGGCGACCATCTTTGTAACACCCCTGGCCGCCTATTTTCTTCGTAACTATTGTGACCTTCAAGTGGAGTCGAAAAATTATCATAATTATGCATTCTAAGCAAATGAATGACCAAGCAAAGATATATTTACAGTCAGAAAAATCAGAATTCAGTTGTTGAGTTGTGGCATTGGAAAGGGTGTGTCAATTTGAGACATGGAGGCAACACTAATATATAATATACATAATATCATACATCTATAATCTATATATAGAGATAAGTGGAAAGCAAGTCTGTAGTGTATGTTGTTACTAACTCAACTTTCACAGTTTTGCTTTACATTTAGTTGTGATACCATGTATAAAAAAGTGATTGAAATGAAATATTCTGAATTCCGGTGTAGTTATTTGGGTTTAATTTTCACAATATATATATTTTGTTTACTTTAGACTAGGTTAATGTTATGTTTCTGACTTGAATCTTCAAATATTCAAAACTATTTGTTGAATGATGCTTCAATATTATGTTAAAATTTCTTACAAATAAGCAATAAAATCTGACAACTAAGGTATCATACATTCTGCTTCTTTACCTTCATTTTTTTCAGGCTGTTCCAGCTAACACGAATGCACATTCTAGAATAAACACAGCTGATTAAAAAAGCCCTTAAAACTGCAAGGGCTGCAAGGTAAGACTTGCATTTACAGTTTACAGTTGTGATAATGAGCATTACAATTTCTCCCATAGATGTTTCCAGGAAGTTCATTTCCTCCTCCTTCTACTTGGAGAAAATCCAACATGCACTTGTTGGAAACAATGTAGATGGGCAATATTTTCAACATGCTCAATATGGGGCAAGAAAGTCTGCTAGAAAGTTCAATGACTGATAATCTCAAGGGCACTGCTATGCAATATTTCAGAGACTGCAGAATCACCAGCACTAGGATACTTTATGACAATTATAATCTTTATAGCTCAAGGAACAGATATTAACATTTTCCCCACTTGCGCCTGTGTCTTTTGCAGCTTCTCGTACATAACGTGGTGTAGTTGGTGCTAGTTCAAATTTAAAGAATGCTATTACAAAAAAGTTGCATCTGCAGATATGGCCTTGATTTGGGATCTGTGCCTTTGTGCATACGGACATCTGACTGCTAAGTAGGGATTGTGTTTTTCAGCAATAGTGTGTGCACCCTTAATTTACAGAGAAAAGAAGGTCCGGGAAAAATCTGTAGATGGAAAAATCTCCATACAAGTTATTTGTGAATTTTTCTTTTTTCTAATTGTTACTTTGCACTTTTTATTAGAAAATGTTTATTTATTATTTATTCAAGTTTTTAAAGGTATCTAATATTTTGATACTGAATTTCCATGATCTAAATATTCTTAAGAATTAAAAGTTTGTTGTCATTTGAAAGCGTGTTGGCCTTCTTGCATTATTATGCTTTTATATTATGATTATATATTCAGTGGCATAAAATGGTCTTAAAATGACAATAATATTGTTTATTGCAATTATTTCTGGGCCAATATATCGCACAACAAAAAGTTGTTATCGTGACAGGCCTACCTGTATGCAGCATATCGTCCTCATAGTTGCATAATTAGCAATCACATACACATTTCAATGGGCAATATTTCTGCTTGACTAAATCATTAAACAAACAATGAAGCAATTATAAGACAGTAGTAAATAGGTTTTGTGACAGTTACCTCATGTGATCCACCTGTCTTCCTGACACAAGGGGAGCAATGAAACATGATTACTACTGCTGGCTAAAGGGCCTCTATAACAACAGGTGCTACTGGCCGAGTTCACAGGTGACACATGTGAAGGAGGTTTAAATTTTAAAGAGATACTGTATCACTGCATGCATAAGCTTCACATCAGATGTCTCAGCCCCTGACATTCAAGATGCTGTCAAAAAAAAAACAATGATATGAGTGTAGTTTTGCTGTGGTACTAGCAAGGTGTACCTAATAAAGTGGCCAGTGAGTGTATATAATATGTGATTCTCGTTCCTTATTTTTCATATTATATTTTAAGGAAAGCTGGTTACCATGGTAAATGTTTGTAAAGGATTGTTGCGTGTAACAAGCTGGCTAAAGCTAATGCTGGCTAACACATCTGTAGCTGGCCAGAGACTGAATATGGACCGGAATAAATGATTGGTTACCAAGTTAAAAAAAAAAAAACACACACACAAGCTAGAAATATGCCTAAACCTAAACTTGTAAGACACGCCCACATACACACGCAAAAGTCGGTTGTCAGATATTAAAGGGGTCATATGACGTTGCTAAAAAGAACATTATGTTGTGTATTTGGTGTATGCAATGTGTTTATGCGGTTTAAGGTTAGAAAAAAAATTTAATTTTCCACATAATGTACATTATTGTTGCTCCTCTATGCCCCGCCTTTCTGAAATGTGTCGATTTTTACAAAGCTCATCGTTCTGAAAAGCGAGGTGTGCTCTGATTGGCCAGCTATCCAGTGCGTTGTGATTGGCCGAATACCTCAAGCGTACAGCGAGAATCAAAGTTACGCCTTCTTTCTTTGCGTATACATTTGGGGGGCGTTATGCAAATCTTCCCACACAGTGATGTAGACATGTGGGGGCGTGTTTAAACTAGGCGTTTTAGGAGGGCGTGGACAAGTCTTACGTTTTATAAAGAATATCTCTTTGGGTTTGAGACTTTAGTCTTTGCAACTTTAGGGATCTTATCTGTGCACCAACAGCTTGTAACCCTCCAAAGAGAAAGGAAAATTTGAAATCGCATCATATGACCCCTTTAAAATGCAACGGCTCTCATAAGCGTCACAGAGAATCGCTGTATGAGAACATCAGTTGACGTTAGCATGAGCACTAGCTGACGCGTTAATAAAACATCGTACTGTCATTTAATGAGTGAGACAGGAGTTTGTCCGCTCGTAATTACATTTAAGGGCCTGGTTTAAAAGAAAGGCACGGTGATTAAGTGAAGCGAGGGTTTTGAGGTGGACTAGCATCTGTCCACACTAGAGACGCGCTCGTGAAGTGCAATGAGTGTCCGCATGTATGTATGTTTGACAGCTCTCATGACCTGCATTGACATGACAGATCCCTACACTGGTCGGCCACACAACAGCATACTAACATAGCCCATATATATGCATACATTGCATTCTTGTAATAAATGAATGACATCAACACAGGTGCATAAGGAACGCGTATTATTTACCTGTAATAGGACAGCAGTCCATTGCTGAGCACGAACCATCTGCGCTGGTAACCTTTGATATAGTTAGTCCATTTAAAGAGCCAGCCTTTGTACGTGTCCGAGCCCGGGGCTGGTGTCCCGCTCGCTGGCGTGGACGCAGCACTCTTGCCCTGCTCGCTCATTCTCCTCCTGCCCCGGTCCACTGCCGCAGACTGATGATGTCGCCGCCGCCGCCGCTGCTGCTGTTTGCAGGATAAGCACGGAACTGCGGTGAGAAAGGACACGATCCTGCTGGGGCCACTGCAGGGAGCGGCCACTCTCCCCATAAAACTCACCGCCGATGCTCTGAGATGGACGGGCTACCAGGGGAGGAGGAGGAGGGTCTGGGGCAGGGAGAGAGAAACAGCGCACTCCCCTTCTTTCTCTCCACGATGACAGAGAGATGAACAGCAGCGAGCTTGAGAGCAGGAGCGACGACCACTGGCGAGAGAGGAGAGCGCTGCTCCAAAATCACCCGCGCACTATTTACGCTCATAGTTTTCATCCAGTCAGTCACATTTTGCGCTACACTGTTCATATGAATTACAAACATAGGTAGTAGGCTACGTATTGAGTAATACAAAACACGCGCTCAGTAATAAAGAGTATTTAAAATACTTACTGTTATAGTCACTTCTATATGTTATATACAATTCTATCATTTATTTAATTTAATGTTATTCAAATATACATGTAATCAATAGCACGTACTGTTGGACTCTATTAGCTCCACTGCTAATAGTTAATAGTGAGTAACTTGAGCTTCAGACAAAAAAAAAATTCCAGTAAGTTCTGTCAAGGAAAATAATTCTACAAGCTAAAACATCGCCAAGAAACGTACGGACTGGATCAAAATATAAGTGGAGCGGAGTGTCTCCGCTCGAAGTACTCTGCAATAACTCCATCACTTGAACTCCACTCCAGATTTTCTCACGCTAGTGAGAAAACTGACCACAAACGAAAGTACTGGACAAATCGCTTTCCGTATTGATTGGATAAGAGACTAGTGTTCCATCTCATTCGCTAGAGAAAACGCCACACGTTGACTTGAAAACGTTCCCCGCTTCTCATTCATTCCGGAATGTTAGAACACCGCTTATCCAATCAGATTTGAGGAATGGAACTTTAATATTTTACTGCATTTTAGCATACAGTATGTGTACCATTGGATACCTTATCAAAGTGCTATAGTAAAGACTATGATAATGAAAATAGGAACATTTATATAATGTATCCACATTAATTCTTGGTAAACGAGTACATATTTATTATTTGTGTCTTGTGTCATTCGCGTTTTTATCTGTGTAGGTCTTGTGTAAAATTTGTTCAAACTTATTTTGTAATTGTTATTTGGTAGTTCGCACCGGTCTTACAGATTCATTTTTATTAATAGATAAAAAATTATTGGAGAAAAAAACTGTCTTCTTGAAATACTATCATATTTTTCTGTTCTTCAGTGCATTCATTTGTATTGAATGATTATTATTATTAAATTTTTAAAGCTGAACGAGGTAAGTATAGAAAGGCAGTATTGTGATAAAATATTTCATAGAAAAGATCGTTCACCAATTGGTGGCGCCATGGTGTTTCAAATGTGGCACAAGCAGTTGGTTTGGGATGTCAGACACAAGTGATATATGAAATATTAAACAAAAGAGGGGAATAGCTAAGACATTGTTTGAAATGGTTTATTAATTTTTCCTTGATGAAACATAACAACTATTAAAATAAAACAAACATTTGTTTCCATTTTACAAAAAAAGCAGGTAGCCCTTTAAAATCTAAACCAAAAAAGTGAGAGAAAAGAGTCCAACCAAGACAATCTATATTCAGCATGTCTGAATGTTCAGTCTAAATCCTTTAACATTACTAGCACAGGACATATTCTGCTACATCATCTAGTCCTCAGTCCACAACCATAGCACTTAACACTGTGTGGCATGCAAATGTATGAACCCCTCTCTGCTGTTTTATAACACTAGCCTGACTGTTTCTCAATCACTTACACTTAAACTACATGCTAAGCTTATTGCACACTAACATTATACAAAAAGACAAAAACGATGCTCAAGTATTGTTACAAAGTTCTGCTTGTACTCACTCATGTAGGTACGTACAGTAGGTACATCAGTGCAATTTACCCCTGATTGATTTTGGTTTTGCCAATTAAAGCATGCAGCTCCATTAAACAGAAAGAGATTCTTTATGATAAAAAAAGTCTGAAGGATGACCCAAGTTGCTAACTTATTTATGTTTCCATCTGCTGACAGAGGTTCATAGCTCTTTTGAGTCATGTAAGATGTGTACAAGTGCATAGATGGCCATCAGGGTTGCATTTTGCGATGAAGGAGGTTGATTTTTTTCCTTAGAACATATGTCTTATGACCTTTTTCTGTCATGGGAATGCATTCGGGGCGGGTGTGCGGCTTCTAGGACCATTCATTTTCTCAGTCTAACGAATTTCCACCTGCGTGCCAAAGCTCCACAGTTTATTACCTCAGAACAGAGTAGGTGACAGAATAGGTGTAGCAGTGCGACAGCTCTAGCTGTGAATCAAGACTTCCACACAGCCAGCCAATCAATCGTGCTGACTATCAGCACATGTCTACAGAACGTTCTCTATTAGTTAATTTGAAGCTCGGGCCAAACATCTACCTGTTCTCTACACTAGCAGAAAGTAGCATAGAAAAAAACTAGCCCCAGATCGACCGAATCTCACTGCAGACACTGAAGAACTTTAACTTTAATGTATTCTGCATTCAGAAAAACTCCAGAGAGGATGTGTATTGCACTGTCATCCACTGACATACAGACTGCAGTCCACTGCAGTAAAGGATGTAAGCCTCCTCTGCATCCTGGTTCAGCAGAAATCATCAGGTTTAGGGAAGCCCCAGGGGACCTGTTGGCTTTATCATCACTTCTTACATCTTCTAGAGTGCCACTGATTGTACATGCTTGCTGAAATCTGCACAACACCTCTCTATCCTGCCACAGGAAGACATTATTTTGTGCCTCACTTCTTCAGTTATCTATATTTAGGAGGTAGGATGTTCGCCATTTTTACTAGATTTGGCAGGGCATATGGTGACAAAATTGCAATGCAGTTATATATAGTATGCAGGCTGGGATATACCTATCTTGGCAAATGTGCTAAGAAGTTTGCAATGAAATAAGTCAGCATGATTTATTGAAGTCCAATATAACAGCTCCAGGCATCTCTTGGCCATGTTCATACATCCACCATGGAACAACACAGTGAACTGGAGAGGTGTATATGGAAGGACAGCTCATCAGTAAGAATGCTGGTGCCTATTTTAAGGACAAATTTCCTAAGTTTCTTAATGCAGTCGTGCACCGGACCAGAAGCGCAGCGCCACGTTGCGTCTAGGACAGCTCACTGGTAAATAGTTAATCTAATCAGCCAATAGGCAAAAGTTCACTTCAAGAATTAACAAAGTGGCATCACGGAGTTTAAATTTTAGTGTTTGAAAAAACAGAGCAAATGTAAAGAAAAAGGGCGATCTATGTTACACGTGTGTGTGTGTGTGTGTGTGTGTGTGTGTGAATTTGGCACTTCTTGTCCAGTGTGCAACCCCCTTTAGATTATGGACAAAACCATTTTGCTATTAAAAAAGCTGTTCCAATAAAAAATATTGTCCCAATCACATTGTTGGAATACTATATACACTTTTGCAGAGTCTGTGTAAAGTGGCCCACTGAATTATTACAAATGGAATGTGAGAATGGTGAGGTTTCTGTCTGTGGTTTATGAAGTCAAATGTTGTGGCAGGATCTTATTAATGTCCTGAAGCAGTTTTTCAAAAAAATGAGTAACAGGGCAGGGATTTTTTTGGAAGTCAGCGCTTCTGAAAGTAATCTAAAGATTAACATATTTCATGATACAGAGGAAGTTTCTAAAAATGTTTAAAAATGTATTCTCTCATTTGTTTTTCATTGATACGATAACATAGGGAAAGATCAGATCATATTTTAGGTCAAATTTGAGGATCACTACAGATAATTCCAACAGGTTCACAAACTTTCGCTCATCATAATTCCTAAACCCTAAGTTTATCCTTCATAAAGGCTGTTTCCAAACAACAGTTAAAAACTGTCACACTGGAGTACACTTGCACTCACAGCATCTGAATTTAAATCTGAGCAGGAAGGGGAGACAAATTATACTCTCTTTGAGTCAGATGCAATATCTTACTCAGACCATGTCAGACTTTGGTAAGATGGGAAAAAAAAACCTTATCTGCATCCATTTTTTTTGTTAGAGTACACTGGAGTAAAGTGAAATTAGTAGTACCTAAGGTAATCCATCAGATGAATGCATCAGTTACAGAGGCCCCTAGGTGGTAATATTCCAGCCATTTTGATTGACAGTTTGTCCCCAAAGCTCCATTCTCGCGGTACAGCAAAGTTGACTTTCAATACTGACGTAGGACCAGTTAAAATCAGATAATTAAGATTCTGATAACACAAACGGGTCCTAAATAAGCATAAATTCAAAAAAGGCTACATATCTGTCACATGACATTACAGCGGTTCCTCTGCAATGCCCCTTGGAGACGGATAGAGGTGTGGTTCGGACGCAGTCCTCGTGCCATGGCTATTCCCAGGAGCTCTTTGAAGAGCAGAAGCACATGCCAGTTATACTTAGCAGAGCACTCAACATAGCCGCACTTCCAGGTTTTCTTCACCAGGACAGACACGGCCCTGCGCTGGGTGAACCGATGCCGCTGAAGGTCCCGCTTACTGCCCACCACCAGGATGGGCACTTCACTACTGCTGCCCACTCTTACGGAAAGACACAGAAAGACACAGAGAGAGGGGAGGTAGGTGAGATGGCAGGTGAGAAGAGCAATAAAAGAGGTTTAAGAGGGAATTAGCAAGTGAAACAAAGCAACCACATGAGAATCAATCGGTTTCTTACATGACATTTATTTTGGACATAATATTTGTTCATGTTTGCATGCTAATATCTTCAGCAAACATGCACAGACACACACACACACAAACATGAAAAGCCCCTCAACTCCTTGACACACTCTGAAGGCACTGAGCTCATAATGTGTGCAGGAGAATGCATGATGTGTGTCCCTTCTCAGTGCTTGAAGATCACACAGGCACACACACATAATGAATGAAGAATGAAAGCGTTTCATGTTCAGGGGGCAATACAGTTCGTACAGTATAAAAACCATTACGCCTATGGAATGTCCCCATTTAGATAGCTAAGTAAACATGAGTGTGTGTGTGTGTGTGTGTGTGAGAATTTTGCTAAACTAAAAAAAAAAGTGCAATGAAATGATTTGCCAATTCACTGTTGCAGAGGGAGCTCAAATTAAAATGCAAGGTTTCACTTATTTGCTTAGAAAAAAAGTGAAACACAGCCTGGTTGAATACATGTAGCTATTAAATAAACATCTGGCCAATTAATATAGTATTGAGTATCTTTACATAATAGTAAATTACCAAGGGACCCATGCATACACAAATTACATATAAATATTTAAAACCTTTAATTGAACACATTAAATTTAATTGAGGACCCAAGGGCATTCCATATGATTCATTTTAATATAAAAAGCATACCACTGCTATTATTCTGATTCTATCATTTCAAATCTGTCAAAAATTGAGGATTTATGCCATTATATTTATATATATATATATATGTGTGTGTGTGTGTGTGTGTGTGTGTGTGTTCAATATATGCGAAGAGACAGAGAGAAAGAAAAGAATGTGTGCAAGTAATATCAGCACAAAAGAGGTGAATAGTCTGTCAAAGAGACCAGTGCCATTGTGTTTAATAAGCCTACTTCAATCACTCATGCCTGTGTCTGGGTGCTTGTGTCATGTTTTACACTTATTTATCCCCCTTTCATACAGTTTATCTGTGCTTCCTGGCTACCCTCTCACTATCTCTTAAACCTTTCAAGCCCTTGTTTAGTCAAAGAACCTTTGTGAAATTTTCTTCTATCTTCTTCTATCACACCCTCTGCATGTGAATTGAGCTTACATTCAATATTCTATCACATCAAACATCTCCATGCAATCTTTATATATTTAACTGAATTCCTAAAAACTACAATAAAATCTTATTGTCTAAAGGACTGCAATAAGACTGAGGTGTTCTCAAAGCAGTGAGAACGTGAACATCATTCGTAAAACAGAGGTGCGATATTGTGGGTGGGGAAAAGGGCTAAAGGTGGAGACTGCAGATCATTTTCTGTCATTCATTCAGTTCACATAAGACCTTTATGCAAATGCACGATGCTGCACAACTTCTATGGTGCACAAGACCTGCACATGCAAAAGGATTTTCTCACTGGCATCTATTATATTCTTATCAGCTGTAGTGAATTGTGACAGTGTCTATGCTCTGTAACTGTCACTCATCCATATTCTCAAATGTCACCTCATCATCTCAGCATCAGCTGGGGAAACAAGGGCCAAATGTTATTAAAAACATCAAATCCAATCAGTAGTTTGTCGCTGCAGCTGATACAGTCACATTAATCAGTGCTGATGTACCTCATATTGCTAAGGAGCTAAGAAAAATCGGTTTCAATGATCACAGTTGGTCCCATTCTAACAATAATAGAAGGACTGTCAAACATATTAGATCTATCATAGCATGATAATCATTCTCTATTATTCTTTGAGGTGATTCATTTCAGGTTCTGAATGAGCTCTGTTATCCTGTTATCTTACCTGTTATCCACAATTTGCTGTCGGATCATCTTGACATACTCAAAGCTTTCCACACAGCAGATGTCATAAACTAGAATGTAGGCGTTTGCGCTGCGGACCCCTCTACACCGCGTATCCAGCCACTCCTGATAGATAAAAACAAACAGACAGACAAAAACACTTGATCAAACACAGTAAAACCCCCAGTGTTAAATCAACACTCCCAGTGTTTATATAATCCACACTCAGAGTGTTAAAAAAGTAACACTGAAGCAGTGTTAAAGTTAATGATATAATTAGTTTAGTAATTGAGTGATGATTGAGATTTATTGATGAACACCTGCTGTTAACAAACTGTCAAACTAAGTCAGCTGTGTGTTTGTTTAGACATGTTAGTTATGGTGAGAAAAAAAAAACCAAGAGAAAGTGTGGTAAAGTGATGGTTATGTTTCAACAAAGCCATATCCAGCTTACAGTGACTTGAGTAACTCATTAAAATTGTAGCAGAAACACTGGCAGATATATAGGTCTATTTTGGAATTGATTTTATGATGCACATAGTTTAAGATCTGACAGTTTTAAGATTAACCTGATGGAGTTTAAAAACTTATTCTGTACTTGAATTTTTCTTTTTTTTTTATCAAACAGACTTCAAGAGTCAGCATATGAATCTCAACAATGGTGACAGTCAACATAAAGCTCCATGTTGCAGTGCATTCTGGGTGCACCAATCAAAACTCATCCATGGCTCCCAGCATGCAATGCGACATGAATAAATTATGCAGCTGTCTTCGTATTTTCTTTTATTCGTACTATTTCCTTTTGTTTTGCTCTTTTTGTTGTGACTTTTAGTAGCCTGTTTTGTGATGTTCACAGATGATCCGAATATCTGAATATGTTGATTGTCACCATTGTTGAGATTCATACTCTCATTCTTGATGTCTGTATGATAATGCAGCTTTAAACTCCTAAAGCAGATTTGCTTTTAAAAGTTTTTCAGACTAATTTTAAATCTGCTGGGTCAAGATTTTTATTTCATGTGAACAAAAATAAGTATTAATCCAATCAATGGTGATGCACTGAGAAAATTAAGTTATGAAAGTGTCCAAATGCTGACGGTTTCTTAACTGAAAAACAACCATCAACACCCTATTGCTATATCATTAATTAGTTACTCTAGTCACTGTACGCTGGATATGTCTTTGTTGAAACATAACCATCACTTTACCACACTTTCTCTTGGCATTTTTTTCTCACCATAACTAACATGTCTAAACAAATACACAGCTATGGCAACCAAATACATTCTAATGTTTTAAGTCAAGGGTCAAGAGCCCAACTAAAGGAAACACTGACCTCGGTAATGGTAATTCAAACAAAACTAAAACATCAACATCTAAAGTCAGTCTGGTTAGTAATGTGTGAAGTTGGTGATGCTGTTTGTGGAGTTGTTTAATCATCCTCTGCAGAGATCTTGAGAGATTTAATGTCTTCTTTTATGTTGTGTTGATTTCATCTAAGGCTGTGGCTGAAGTCAGCTGTGTAGTTCTTGTATTTCTGCTCGTCTCGTCTATTTTTTTCTGTTCTTGTTTCTCTTTCTTTCAGTGATTCAGTTTGTTAACAGCAGGTGTTCATCAATAATGCTCAATCATCACTCAATTACTAAACTAATTATCTCATTAACTTTAACACTGCTTCAGTGTTACTTTTTTAACACTCTGAGTGTGGATTATATAAACACTGGGAGTGTTGATTTAACACTGGGGGTTTTACTGTGAACAGATGGCTGCTGATTGATTGCTTGACAAAGCAGGCAATTACTTGTTTATCTGTGTTGATGGGAGGCCAATGTTCAATTAATTTTTGAAAATCAAACATAAAACGTTATTACAACATTTCACAACGTTGCATTTTGGTTGTAGTTAGGTCAGGGCCGGAGTGGGAGTCATTTTCAGCCCTGGATTTTCATGCCAGAGCGGCCCACTTTAGTTCACGACTGACTATAGCTATTACAATAATGTAATGAAAACTTCAGTAGGCTATATAAGTCTGCAATAGCGTTTAGGAGGTGAAAATACTGTGAAATTACATATATACAAATGGCAAGAAATTTGAAAGCATAACAACTGAACGTCTATGAAACGTCTATGCACTTACATTTTTTTAACTAAAATGGCTATTATTGCAACCATATAGCCTATGAATGAATGAAAATGCATATTTTTCAACTAAAGAAAACTTGTGGGCTGAGTGTGGGCTGCTCTTTTGATAAAATGAGGTCCAAGTTTAAGAATGCGCTAGAAGTTAAATTTTTTTAAATGTATTTTCCTCTCTATTTAACAGCTTTAACTTACAATAGTGAAAGACGTCTCCCCTCAGGTAGATTAAATGTTTTCCTGCCTTGCTAAATTTTGGGCTCATGATCAATAAATTGCATTCGCCCAAAATGATTTGCCAAAATCAAATCGCGGACGTAAGCGCGAGTCCTGCTCGCAGCCGGCAGAGGATTCCGCTTGGTCTTAAAGGCAGGGTATGTGATTTTTCAAAAACACTTTAGAAAACTGATTCGGGCCGAATAGCAAAACAAACTTGTAGCCAATCAGCAATAAGGGGCGTGTCTACTCGTGATGTGGAGGAGAGAGCTTTCAGTGCATGGGACGGACATTAGCCGAGCCGAGCGACAGAAAGATAGAGATGGTGGATAAAAAACAAAAGAGGAAAACGTCTGCGGAACGATAAGGCAAAGAAGTTTTTGAACTAAAATGGCTATTATTGCAACCATATAGCCTATGAATGAATGAAAATGCATATTTTTCAATTAAAGAAAACTTGTGGGCTGAGTGTGGGCTGCTCTTTTGATAAAATGAGGTCCAAGTTTAAGAATGCGCTAGAAGTTAAAAAATTTTAAATTTATTTTCCCCTCTATTTAACAGCCTTAACTTACAATAGTGAAAGACGTCTCCCCTCAGGTAGATTAAATGTTTTCCTGCCTTGCTAAATTTTGGGCTCATGATCAATAAATTGCATTCGCCCAAAATGATTTGCCAAAATCAAATCGCGGACGTAAGCGCGAGTCCTGCTCGCAGCCGGCAGAGGATTCCGCTTGGTCTTAAAGGCAGGGTATGTGATTTTTCAAAAACACTTTAGAAAACTGATTCGGGCCGAATAGCAAAACAAACTTGTAGCCAATCAGCAATAAGGGGCGTGTCTACTCGTGATGTGGAGGAGAGAGCTTTCAGTGCATGGGACGGACATTAGCCGAGCCGAGCGACAGAAAGATAGAGATGGTGGATAAAGCCTGGGTTGCGTACGTATATGTGGGGCGGAGCTATCAAAATAGGGGCAAGACCTTTTTGGGGTAGGGGCGTGTTTGTTTTGGTGATTTCAAATATCAACATTGGCTACCAGAAATCACTTACTCTGCCTTTAAAGCCTTCATCAAACGGCTACGTTCACAAATAAAATAATATTTTGAGCAAAAATAATGATTAATTATCAATTGAGAATTTGTTATTCATATGGTCTGGTGGCGAATACGGGACAAACTGTGTTATAGCTTTCATACGGGATGCTTCTTTGATGCCTTAAATACAGGCATCCATATTTCAACCCCATAGCAGTGGCATGACAGTACCGGCCCTCGCAGCCAAAAAACAGACCGGCCCACCGGGAATTTTCCCGGTGCTCCCGATTAGCCAATCCGG
>NW_015664998.1:441560-444367 GCF_001515625.1 Sinocyclocheilus rhinocerous | reverse complement strand
CTTAAATACGGGCATCCATATTTCAACCCCATAGCAGTGGCATGACAGTACCGGCCCTCGCGGCCAAAAAACACACCGGCCCACCGGGAATTTTCCTGGTGCTCCCGATTAGCCAATCCGGGCCTGAGTTAGGTTATGTACGAAAACATTTAAGGTCAAGAAACAAGTGCAGCCTAGACATGACATGTACTTTATATATTTAAATTATCACAAAAAAAAAAGACCACACTACAACTTTGAGAAAATGTATGTATTTGCAAACACTAAAATTTTATACAACCAAAATAAAATGTTGTGCAAATATTGTGATAACACCTGCCTGGTAGGCCTGAAAATATCATAATATTTTTCTTTTTTTTTAGTTTAGGTTTTTATATAAAAATAAAATAAAGTGTTGCAGAAATATGGAAAAAAGTTTGATTTAGGTTTTTAAATGTATCATAGTATCATATAAACCTTTAATTAATGAAGCATTAATTCTCCAGTGGTGATCAGGGCCCATATAACTGAATATATCATTTTAATTGCAGGAAAGACATAAACAAGTAAAGAAAATAATGCAATTTACTGTATGTGAAATCACAGTTCTTTGCTACACAATTTTACACAATTTTTTAGAGTGGGGGAGAATATAAGGTTACAGCTGTTAAATAGCAATAATTTACCTACAGTAATGTCTAAATGTAAATGTAAATTACCCATACTGCTGAATGGGGGACATCTGAAAGAGGCAGCGAGCCAATTTCTTTAGCCGTGACACACTGACCTCATCTGCTCTCCAATCTTCTCAATAGAGCTCTTATGATATGAACTGAATATCAATTCCAATATTCATTTACATCCTTGGATGTAGTAGTATATCATGTCATACCAATACCATGACATTAAATAATTCTATCATTTGATAAATGACATAGGTTGCATAAATGATTTGACTAGACCTCTCTGTTTCAGAAAACATTTTGATGTTATGCTTCAGAGTGATTTTTATTTAATATTGTACGAAAATAAATGTTCATTATGCTGTTTTGCTCTTATCTTCTCTCATTAAATTGTATATTGATTGATTTATCGATATTATGTACCTATTTTAAACATCCATCTACATTTTTATTAACTCACAAATGCAACCAACATTTTACACTTTTTAAAAAAATAATAAAGAAAAATAAATAAGTCACACATGAGATCAGTAATCTTATGACATGACAACAGTCAAGAAAGTCTTTCAGGCTTCTGTGCTTAAATGTGCAATGTGTAAAATAGTGTAAATCTTCATAAGGAAACAACAAAAACAAGGTATTCCAGTTGTTGAAAAATACATTAATGTAGAAAAATAAATGTAAAAAATTACAAAAATAAAGCTGTTAATGCTTATTCTTTATTTGAGACACTTTTTGGCTGCTACTATGGGCTTAGTGCTAAGAATCTTTTCTATAGATAACCAAATTACAAGCAATAGCAGAACATAAACACAGTAGAACAAAGACACAAATTAAATAAACAGTGCATTTCAGGTTTTTCATGTAGGTCTAAAATAAGTTTTTAGGTACAGAAATGTAATAATTATATGTAAAATAACACTGCATAGTCTTCACTGTATAAATTAAATATAGAATAATCCTTATTAAAGTTACAAAAGTTGTTCAGTCAAGTGCAGTGAGAGATTTTTTTTTCTTTGACAGTAGCGGTTTGTTGGTCTGCTTTCACTTTAAGACCGAAGCACAGATCCAATATACTGATACACATGCGTTTTCTTTCTCAGCTGTTTACATAACCGACTGTGTTTACTAGGATATTCGTCAAGACGTGCATTTTAATATAATTTTGTCTGTATTTGTTCATCCAAGCACAAAAAAGCGAAAGAGAACTTAATTCAGTATTCACGCGCTGTCTGTGAGCGTGCGCTTCGGATGTGTGCGTGTATGGAGATAGAATTGTTGCTTAATTCCAAATAAATAGATTATGATCCACAAATAAATAGAATGAGATCCACAAATAAATCTTAAAGTTTCACAAACATGAATTAAATTCACAAATAAATACTATCTACAAATGCACAGGACGCGATTCACAAATAAATGCCAGGCAAAGTTGTGGTTGTGACATAAATATATATTTGTGAATATGTTTTTTTATTTGCAAATCTCATTTGATTTATTTGTGAATTTAATTCATGTTTGTGAAACTTTAAGATTTATTTGTGGATCTCATTCTATTTATTTGTCAATATGTTTAATGTTTGTTAATCTCTTTACATTTATTTATGGATCGTAATCTATTTATTTGGAATTAAGCAACAATTCTATCTCCATATGCGTGTCACCGCGCGCAGAAAACTTCTAACGTCATCTTCTCACAGCGTCTTTTATGCTCACCTTGTGCCTTCAGACAGTCCTTGTATCGAGTCCTCACACGTGAGTTTGAACGAGAATGCATGCGTTGACGGTAATGCATAGGCGGACATTGCTGAAAATGTGGACAGTGCCAAAATAAATTGCCTATTTATATTACAAGTATTGATATTTTACGCGTGGCATTGATACATCGTATCGTTAGAAATTTGATCGATGTATCATCCATATCGATGGATCTTTTCACCCCTACAAGCTAGATATTCACCATCAGAATTTACATTCTGCTTTGTTTACTGACTGTGAATCAACACAAATTCTTAAGGCTATATTTTGGTAGATTTTTTTTCCCAGTCTATTTTTGTAGTATCACCTATTTCAGAACATTCAGCACAGATAGATATATAGATAGATAGATAGATAGATACACACACACACACACACACATATGTA
>NW_015664998.1:430951-440838 GCF_001515625.1 Sinocyclocheilus rhinocerous | reverse complement strand
AACGTGATTGGCTATAGCGAGATCGTGCTACGATTGGTCAGCGAAATGTGGCTGTTATCTGATTGGCTTGAGTAGACGGTGGGTGGAGTCCACGTATTTGTGGATTGTCAGCACGTCTTGACGCAAGAAATGTTTCACAATTCGCAAATGCACAGGACGCGATTCACAAATGATTGCAGCTATCTACAAATGCACAGGACGCGATTCACAAATAAATGCCAGGCAAAGTTGTGGTTGTGACATAAATATATATTTGTGAATATGTTTTTTTATTTGCAAATCTCATTTGATTTATTTGTGAATTTAATTCATGTTTGTGAAACTTTAAGATTTATTTGTGGATCTCATTCTATTTATTTGTCAATATGTTTAATGTTTGTTAATCTCTTTACATTTATTTATGGATCGTAATCTATTTATTTGGAATTAAGCAACAATTCTATCTCCATATGCGTGTCACCGCGCGCAGAAAACTTCTAACGTCATCTTCTCACAGCGTCTTTTATGCTCACCTTGTGCCTTCAGACAGTCCTTGTATCGAGTCCTCACACGTGAGTTTGAACGAGAATGCATGCGTTGACGGTAATGCATAGGCGGACATTGCTGAAAATGTGGACAGTGCCAAAATAAATTGCCTATTTATATTACAAGTATTGATATTTTACGCGTGGCATTGATACATCGTATCGTTAGAAATTTGATCGATGTATCATCCATATCGATGGATCTTTTCACCCCTACAAGCTAGATATTCACCATCAGAATTTACATTCTGCTTTGTTTACTGACTGTGACTCAACACAAATTCTTAAGGCTATATTTTATATATATATATATATATATATATATACATAGATAAATAAATAAATAAGCAAGCAAGCAAGCCAGCTGTGAATAATCTGGCTTCACAGGACTAACCACAGCACATCCCTAATAACTAAACTCTAAAGAATCAGTGATTGAACTGGATAGAGCTTGCATGTGGTGAAATTCCAGTAGATCTTGTTTAATTGCCATATTGATTGTGATCTGTATTTGTGTGTGTGCTGGGGACAGAAGAAAGATCGAGTCAAATTGAAGCCATTTGTCACAAGCTGATCGACGCCATTCATCAAGCTAAGAAAATCGATGTCAACTGTAGCAAAGACAGTGGTTGCACATTCATCTTGACAGGGGAATAATTACCTTCATCCTCTACCGAAGTTAGAAAAGCAGTCCACTGCTAATATTTTACACTCAGAGATGACCACTCTGATTCCACACTGAGATTCACTCTTGCACGCTTACACATTAGCGTCATAATGAAAACAATCAGGTGTGCAGATAAATGCACTGACATATTGTAGATCATTATAGTATAACAGACATGGGAGGAAGGATATTTAAAGGGATAGTTCACTCAAAAATGAAATGATATCATCATTTACTTGCCCTCATGTCATTCCAAACCTGTATGACTACCTTTCTTCTTTGGAACACAAAACAAGGTGTCTGGAATGATGGGTCTGAAACAGCATAAGGACTTCACTGACTCTTATTATATAGACAGAAAAACACTAAGGCACATTTTTATGTGAATGACCGCTTTCTGCATTCTCACCACACTCTCCATTTTCTGACTGATCATCTATAAAACCAAAAAAAATAAAAAAAATTGGAGGGGAGACAGTCTGTGTGTTTGGGTTTAAACCAGTCCTTAGATGCTGAATAAGTCTCTGTCCTTTTTTCCCATCTCTTTTTGCTTTTTTCCTTTTTCAATTTCCTGCACATCAACAGCAGACGCCTTGCCCTCTGTCTCCACTGGGGAATCTGATGGTTCTCAGACCTTATTAAGCACAAACTCAACATTCTATGAGATTTTATAGAGTTCTAGCTCAGTGATCATTGGTAGATTGAAGCAATTATCTGCAGCGGGTTTGAGCATTAACTATGGCACTAGAGCGCAAGACAAATTCCTTTCAATTAAACGTGAGCCTCAAAGCTTTCTGTCTTTTCTGCTGAGCACTGTTCTTACATAAGTGCTCCCTCAGTGTGCCTGTTAGATGTTTCAGATGCGCTGCCATCCCCATGAATGCTAAAAATAGAAGCTTCTCTCTCTCTCTCTCCTTGTCAAGCCTCAGTTCTGTTCTTCACTGTGAGTGTGAGTTAGAGAGAGGACACATTCAGATTCGCTTTCATCATAATTCAACATTCTCCTCTGGGCAAGGAAGTTATCCACTTTAAACAAAAATCTTTGGAACTTTGGAAGATGTCCACCAGAAATTGCTAAATGGGTAGCTGTGCTGCTGAAAGCTGCCAAGTGAGTTCACAAATAAATGTGATCTGATCCATGCGTACAGTATGTTGTTATCCTGAATGGACAGCTTGGACAGATACTATCGTTAGGCTAAAATAGGAGCAGCAAGGCACGTCTATTCAGGACCACATGGAGCTCCATCAGTTTGATAATTCATTGATAGTTCTTTCTAGAAATGTCTTTCTTTCTATTTTTAGTTATTTCAAAAATTTTGAAAGATGTTCAATAACAAAGACTTGAATTCTATTAAATAAGATTAAAAATGTCTTTTAAACATTAAAATGTATTAAACATATTTTAATATTTTTCACATAATACTGCTGAATCTTTCTCTCTAAGCCACCTGTTTATTCATGACTGAAGGCAAAACAAAATCATACTTTCAGCACAACATTCATTCATCTACAAAACAGTCAGGTATTAGTGGTGCCAAATGTAGACGTGGAAATAATCCAGAAAAGCACTAAGTCAAATAACTGCATGTCTCAGTTAAATCATTACATGTCAGGCAACTAAACTGCTTGTTCATTATGCATCATCTTTATTTCTGGCTCAGTCCCTGATAATTGATGGTATAATTACTAAACTATATTTCTTAATTTTATGCTGAGGTGCACAGCTAGATTTATTGTGTTGGTTTCTTTTTACTACTCACTGACACTGTGATGTATGACAATGCATCCTAAATGAGACAGTACACTTTTCAGGCATGAAAACAATAATGAGAGCATCTGTCCTTGAGACAGCCCAGTTGTGAACTTCATCCATTTTAAAGGCAGATTAACTTAATATTGTCTTGAGAGAAGAGTCACTCGCAGGAATATTTCATTCCATTTTTATGTAATGTTTTTTTGTGTTACACTTTTTGAAATAGCGCTTAAAAAGCTGTTAAAGCTGTGCGTGAGTGAGTATATTCAGAAAATCTGTGTGAATCTCAACTGGTTAGACCATAATCACTTTTGCAGTTTAAACACTGAGTAGAGTGATAGATTGATCCAGTTATTTTGTTAGTAACAAAATTATCCTTCACATAACAAATCACCCTTATTCAGGGGATTGAAAGAGATGGAGTAGTTGAAAGAAAAAATGAGAGCCATATAATAAGAGGCAAAGAATGTAAGAGTCAATGTCAATGAAGAGTATTTCCAAAATGTAAGTTGGCAGTGTGGCATTGGCAAAGGCATTGAGTGATAAACCAGAGCTGAATGAAAAGAGACCCTACAGCCAGTGAGAATGTGTCGTGTCAGGGCACAGAGCAGGAAAATCAAAACCCAAAGTTAATTTTCCTCAACTTCACTGGCTAAAAGAACAACCAAAATTTCCAAGTGGCACGAGCACATTTTCTCCTCAGCTAGTGGTGAGAAACATAGTTCAGGAGGAAGTGCATGGCTCTGGGCAAAGTGAATTCTATCACATTCTGAGGAGCATTACATGATCAAGCAACTGCTGTAGACGCGGGGGAACGTGTCACTGAGCTCTCTGTTGTCATAATTGAGAGAGAACAAGAGCGAGAAAGAGAGGCTGGCAGTAACAGGAAATCCTGAATCATGCTGGCTTTTGATCTGCTCCATCTGCCATGGCATCATGTGAACAAACTGCGACATTCAGTCACCAAAGTTGCCAAGCAGTCAAAGATTATTATTCACAGTTGTCTATACAATGAATATCAGTGGGTGCTCAGCGATACTATTGCATTTTGCATTCCAGTATACAGAGATATAGAGTATAGGACATATTTCACTGAACCATGATGCATTATGGGGAGATGTGAGGATTTCGAATTTTTAAGTCGTTTAGCATGGAATATTAAAGTATAAGTAAGCAGTGTTGAATGTATCATTTGAAATGTTGTCTACGGTCATTGTCATTGTTTCTTACATTGTAAAAAAAATTTGTTGTAAATAAATAAATAAAAGATTGTTGCAGTACGTTTACAAGACAACACTATTTCAGTATTTCAACTTCAACATTTCATGTTTAATTAAATGTCACTGCCATTTATTTGTAATTAATTGTGTCATTTATTGGCAACTTCTGAGTTAAAACTGTTGTTTTCAGTGTAGCCGTAGTTACCATATAGCTACTCAGAAAAAATAAATATAAATTAAACTGTAATGTAAAGTTTAAGTATTTCGGGGTCTTGTTCACGAGTGAGGGAAAAATGGAGCGGCAGGTTGACAGACGGATTGGTGCTGCGTTCGCAGTAATGCGGTCATTGTACCGGCCTGTTTTGGTGAAGAAGGAGCTGAGTCTCAAGGCGAAGCTCTCAATTTACCGGTCGATCTACGTTCCTACCCTCACCTATGGTCATGAACTCTGGATCATGACCGATACAAGCGGCAGAAATGAGTTTCCTCGGCAGAGTGGCTGGGCGCACCCTTAGGGATAGGGTGAGGAGTTCAGTCACCCGGGAGGAGCTCGGAGTAGAGCCGCTGCTCCTCCGCATCGAGAGGAGTCAGTTGAGGTGGCTTGGGCACCTGTTTCGGATGCCTCCTGGACGCCTCCCTGGTGAGGTGTTCCGGGCATGTCCCACTGGGAAGAGGCCTCGGGGCAGACCCAGGACACGTTGGAGAGACTATGTCTGCCAGCTGGCCTGGGAACGCCTTGGGGTTCCCCCAGAGGAGCTGGAGGAGGTGTGCGGGGAGAGGGAAATCTGGGGGGCTCTGCTCGGACTTCTGTCCTCACGACCCGGCATCGGATAAGCGGAGGAAGATGTTACATGTTATGTTACATTATTTATATTACAATATATATTTAATGTATAATAATTCAGTTTTCTAAAGCATTTTTGGAAAATCGCTTACCCCACCTTTAATATAAAATAAAATAGGATAAAACAATATATATTGTTTTTTTTCTAATTTATACATTATGTTGCTTTGACAAAAAAAAAAAAGAATATTTCTATGAATTTTCTGATGGTTAAAGAAATTGAAACTTTCTTATATAGTCTAAAAGCTTTTATTAGTATCTGGGTTTAAGCTAATTCAGTTGCTTTTTGTATATATGAATTTGCTAGTGGTTAGAAGAATTTACACTTTCATCTCTACAACTGTTTAAAATCATGTTTATTGATTTCAATTACTTTGACCTTTTCAATTTATTTATTTATTATTTGGTTTTATTTTCATCTTAAATGTCTGCATATAACACATGCACCTGTCAAAAGAAGCCAGAAGCATTTTAATAAAGATGTATCCACACACACCTCCTCTGTGTGCTCCAGCCTGCCATGATCAGGGGTCTCATTTATAAAACTCTCCGTAGATTTCATCCTAAAAGTGTACGTATGCACAAAAGCCAGATACTGCGCAAAAATCCCTTTATAAATCCCAGTCAGAGGAAGATGTGCGTACGTGCATCTCCACCCCGACTCCTCCCCGAAATCACCATATATGGAGCTTACAACGCCTAGTTTTACTATGCATAACCTCATCTGCATATTATTTCTATGCATATTCCCATCTATGTGACACCATGTTTAACACCGTCAAAGGTACAAGACATTAAGGAAATATGAGATACAGACTATAAATGCCATTTGTGCCATACACATTAATTTTTATTGCTAAAAATCATCCAGTATCCTTGTTATGTTTTAGAATAAATATATCAAAATATCCATAAAAAACTGTTTAAAATAGTTCTCAGAAAAAGTATTTAGAATAGAGTTGATCTCATTCATTTCCACTGGCCCAATAATATTTCAATTGTTTTAAAAAATTCAAATTAAATTAAATTATTGTTTACAGTTTTGCTGATGAAGTGAACATCTTTTAGCTATTTTAGTGGAAAAATATAGGCCTATATTCATTAATCTTACCGTTTTCTTCGAGTTGTATCCTTCAAATACAGTGGTATTTTTCATAATGTTGTGGAGATACCTTCACACGACATCAACACTTCCGTGCAGCTGCGGTTGTACAGTAAGCTATTATCATTGGTCCTATTCAAACCGGACAATAGACCGTTCCACCGAATCCAGCAGTGTCCGCCACAATATCGAAGTAAGTGTGCATCATTGATCATCATTGTTCTCGCTAAAAATATTTTCTCATAACATGAGATGTGCAGTTTACTTTAAAGATAAATTATTGTCCACCTATAGCACTCCTCGCTGTCATTAAAACATAACATACCACAGGAAAAGTAATCAAGCGCATCCACTACAAATAGGCTGTCTAAATTCATATAATTTTGGTTTAACTTCTGCGTAGTGACTTTATGTAATTTCAGTGCTTATCTCCATTAATGAGAGTGGAATATTTAATGTAAATGTATATGATGAAATGAAAACAGTTTAAAATCATTGTTGTCACGGTGCACACAGCGGGGAGGAGCGAGGAGACGTAGAATAACTTAAACAGTCTTTAATAAATGAAAACACAGGGGATATTCTAACACGAAAGCTTGAGCATGAACATAAACATAAAGAAACAGAGAACGTCACAAGTTGATCAGACTAAAGAGAATTGGACAGGCAGACAGGAACTAATATTCACTGGATGATTACAAAACACAGGTGCCGGGGATTAATCAATGAAACTAAACAAGGACAGGAAGGTGACCAAATAAGGAAAGACAGGACCCAAACAGGAAACACAAGGAAAACCATAACAAAACAAACTGAAAATGTGACAGTTGTTTACCTCTTTACTTTTCTTTCTCCAGGAAAAAAAAGTCTGTACGCATGGGTCAGTTTGCGTGCAGGTGCACAAATTTTCCCGTCAAGTTTGTTTTTTATAAATCCCACCTTTTGCGTAGGAAGTGGCGTACGCAATTTCTATGCCCGTTTTGTGCGTACGCAATTATAAATGAGACCCCAGGCATTTATCTGCAGCGTCCTCAGGCTCAATTAGATTGCAGTGTCTTAATATGCTCTGAGCACTGAAAGCAATGCCCCCTCCGTACCTCAGGACAGCATGTTCATGATTTTTACATTCCATTTTGCTGACGGGACATCAGAACCACTAACACCTCTCTGATTCCCTGTGGGGACGTCATGACACCGCCATAACGAGCTATTTTTTTTATTTCTCCATTCAAGACACTCATCTCCATTCTATAATAACATTTCTGTCTCATTGTGTTTTCACTGGTGCTAACACTCTACTTCTTATTTGTTAATAAAGAACCTGGCAACAATCAACAGAATCATGTGTTGCCGAGGCGACCTTGGTGGTCTCTATCTGGTGTGGGTCTTCAAGACGCAAAGTGGTCACGATGCAGGGAATTTATTCTGAAATACTGCCAGGGAAAATAAGGTGAGAAAATTGCTCACCATCCAACATTTTTCACAGAACAAACGATTTTACACTCTGAAAACTTCTCAGTCTTTCAGATGATGACAAACCTAAAGGGAGTTTGGGAGAATTTTGTTGAATTTGTGTCAGCCTTAAATCTTAAAAAGGTCTAAAGTGAATTATATCTCATTCCTTCAAAGGCAGTGTTCTGGGGTTTTAGCTGTTTGCTCTGAAGAGACCACAGATACCTGCTTGGCCATGTCTTGCATGTAAATGCTCGGAGTGTACTAGAAGGTGAGCAGAAATGATTTGTCTGGATTTGTAAGGATTTGTAAGGATCTAGCATTGTACTACTCTGGCATAGTAGCACTACTTGGATTAATTGCTTCTGCTTGAATTAGTCTGATTTGTAAATGGCTTTGGATAAATCAAAATGTCTGCAAAATGAATACAATTAAATCTAATGTGAATTTTGAGAGCGCAAATTCATTATGTTTACCTTGTTATAAAGATCATCCACCTTCCTGCAGTGTTTATTTTCTGCTCCAGTGAAACACACATGAAACGGCTAATAAGCTTTTTTGTGTTGGCGTGAATATTACAGACAGTTAATTACATGCAGGATTAGAACTAAACCTGTGACAGAGGTAGATCTCTGCGCAATACACTGCAAGTATTTCATGCAGCAGTTGACTGGCAATCCAACAGAAAACTCATGTAATGCAAGAAAACCTGGAGATATTTTGGTAAAATTGCTAACAAAATATGATGTGTCTTATGCCACTTTCTTAACAAAACAGATGTTCTGGGGTCTTGGATTATTCCAAAACATTGGAAATTTGAGGATCTTCCCACAAGAATAATTGGAGTGGTGCTTTAAATGCCAAGACTGTTAGACAAATGAAGAGGAAAAGTAATAGTGTGTGTGACAGAGAGAGAGAGATGAGAGGGAGATAGAGAAAAGCAAGTGAGAGGTGGGGGCGGACAGAGGGGGAGAGAAAGAAATATTTGCCAAAGGGAGGATTCAGAAAATAAGCTTACAGATGCTCAGTTCAAGCCATGTCGCCATAGCAACTACTCCAAATGAGATCTTTTTCTAGAGGAAAGCCCCTCTCTCTTGAAGCAATACACTATCATTCCTCAGGAATCTCGGTCTATTAATGGATCTCTTCAAGATTCAGTTTGATTTAGCAGCCAGTAATGATGAAAGTTCACAAGAACAAAAGGACACTATGTTTTTACCAAGACTGGAAAAGTGTGAATTTGAATAATGACATCCCAGAGACAGTTTGGTTGTGCAAAGTCAAATCGATGGATTATAACATATTCCATTCAAACAAAAGGCTCCTGAACCTTTATAATGCGACACAATATTACAGTAGTCACTAACGTTATAAAATGCCTTATTTTTGACAGGACATTTTCAATAATGAAATAACATTATTATTAATAAATTCAATAATGAAAAATTTTCACTGTGCCTTAACTTACATTTCCTACATTCATACTGATTTTGAGACCCAAAGAAACAAGCAGTGACAGCAGACACGCTTGTCTTTTACAGGAGAATTGTGTGCGCGCACTCAACTCACGTGACATAAATTGTACGATTAAAAAAAAATCATAGAACTTCTAACGCAAAAACATTAAAATTGCTACGCTAAAACGTTTTTAATAAGTTAGCTTAGCATATATGGTGAATGCATTTAATGAGACAATATATGTCACTGTAACATGGCTGTAGCGGCACCGTTTCTAGGCATAGGCAAGCTAGGCGGCCGCCTAGGGCCCCACCAGCAGGAGGGGGCGCCAATGAGCGCATGTACTTGCTACATTTTAGCAGGGTTGTGATGAGTGGCACGGCCACCCTGAAATATGATTGCCGCCCCCACTGGATCCCCCAACATCACTGGCCTAGAGTACTGTCATTCTGACGATGCCTGTATGCCATTGGATCAGAGTGCTGTCAATTACTGCCTGATTGTTGCATGCAAAGTTTGCATTTGGAGCGCTCAACAACATCATTAGATCAATGGGTTCTGTCAGTGCTTTGTCAAGGTAAGGCTTTTTTTTTTGCCATGCAATAAAGCCAAGTTCAAAGGCCAATTTAAAATATTGGTACAATAAAAAGTGCACAAAATCTGTATTTTGTTTAGGCAGTATTTGTGGCAGTCGAGAAATCATGTTGTGAAATCGGTCCAAATGTGTGCGTTTTTGTGCCAACGCGTTAAAGGATCAGAGTGTTGTGCAATATTCCCAACAAACTTTAACAGCCAATTAAAAAAATAATGGTTTAGTAAAATTTGCTAATTCACAAGATCAATACATCCTTTATTAAACCGCTTTGT
>NW_015664998.1:428570-429858 GCF_001515625.1 Sinocyclocheilus rhinocerous | reverse complement strand
ACCACCTGGAGGGGGCGCCAATGAGTGCACGTACTGGCGCTACATTTTAGCAGGGTTGTGATAAAGAGTGGCATGGCCATGCTGAAATATGATTGCCGCCCCCAGTGGATCCCCAACATCATTGGGCTAGAGTACTGTCATTCTGACGATGCCTGTATGCCATTGGATCAGAGTGCTGTCAATTACTGCCTGATTGTTGCATGCAAAGTTTGCATTTGGAGCGCTCAACAACATCATTAGATCAATGGGTTCTGTCAGTGCTTTGGCAAGGTAAAGCTTTTTTTTGCCATGCAATAAAGCCAAGTTCAAAGGCCAATTTAAAATATTGGTACAATAAAAAGTGCACAAAATCTGTATTTTGTTTAGGCAGTATTTGTGGCAGTCGAGAAATCAGAAATCGGTATCAAATGTGTGCGTTTTTGTGCCAATGCATTGTCAAAGGATCAGCATGTTGTGTAATATTCCCAACAAAATTTAACAACCAATTAAAAAATATTGGTGTTGTAAAATGTCCTAATTCACAAGATCATCCTTTATTAAACCGCTTTGTCGAATTTAACGCATCCTTATGGAAGTGTCGAAATGCTGAATCAATTAATTTGCTTCCAACAGCGCTTAATGGGAGCAGCGTCATACACATAGAGGGCAGAGTGTCGCGTTATTTAAAGGGGAAGTTCACGCATCAATGAGTAAAAGGAACAAGTAGCTGCATTCTGATTACTTTTATGCCACTTATCAGGCCACTTATCAGGCTTTTATATGTAGTTTGAGGTAACAAAGGGTTTTATATTTGACTGAAATAATGCAATAACTGACAAAACAACTGAACAAAAAACAGATAAAGACAAAAAGTAGCCACTGATAATATCTAAACATGTATCCAAATTAGAGGTCGACCGATAAAAGTGAGTTTGAGTAAATGATTATTGCAGGGTACAAGATAGTAATAGTAGTAGTAGCCTAATTCAGAGTAATAATACATGGCTCAAAACTTAAGCACCTTCTCAAAACAGTTCTGAAGCGTGCTTTTTGTTTATGTTTGCTGACAGACTCCAGTGTTTCCCACAGACTTGCAAATGCAGATTCATTCTCTGCCAGCAGGAGGCGCTGTTGGAGCGGAAGATATAGCGGTTTCCCCAGTAACGGCTGTAATCTAACAAGCACTGCGCTCACAAACGCTACTTTATCAGGCATTACAGGAAAGACGAAATGAAAATTACATCGAAGCTTTTCTGAAGACGGTCGGTTCTTTTCAAAGATACATTCAAATAAAAACACCAGCGCTGCA
>NW_015664998.1:415136-428471 GCF_001515625.1 Sinocyclocheilus rhinocerous | reverse complement strand
GGGGGGGGGGGGTGGGGCGGGGGGGTGCTAATAGGGATTTCGCCTAGGGCGTCAAAATGGCTAGAAACGGCCCTGCTGTAGCCAGCTATGAGGTCACCATGAAGGTCACAATGAAAATTTTCATGTTCAAAAATAAAGTTTGTTCTCTGAATGACTAATTTGCTGTTTAAAACTCCTCATATGAGTGTCTGCATGTATAATTCAGTTTAGACAGTTTGCAAGAATGTTTAGCATTATGAAAATGATCGCTGCGAGACGCTGGCGAAGGGAACGAAGCTCGAGTCAAGAGAGTTGTGAGAGAGGGCGCGGGCGCGGGCGCAGCCTCCGCCGTGTTGCCAGATCCAGCTATTATAAGTGTCTTTGGACTTGTCTTTTCCACTTAATTCGACACTTTAGAAAGTTAATAAAGTGGGAAGTTGCAGTTTAGAGTTAGCAATGTCTTTATCTAATCTTATTTGCAAAAGATTTGAACTAATTTCGGTTAGAGCCCTGCACGGGCCTCAAATTTAGGCCCTAGCCCGGCCCTGGCCCAAGACGCTCAGGCCCTAGCCCGGCCCGTGTCCGACAGCTTATCAGAATTACCGACCTAGCGTAACTAATCTGAGGACCGCGGAGGAGGTTGTGTTTGCGGAACGATGTATGTTATAATACATCGTGTACACTCACTAAACAAGTGAGAGTGGAGAGATTCGTCCTCACGCGAGCCTATCGCAAGACATCTGGTAGGGGGAGCACCTGGAGAGATTCGTCCTCGCGCGAGCCTATCGCAAGACATCTGGTAGGGGGAGCACCTGGAGAGATTCGTCCTCGCGCGAGCCTATCGCAAGACATCTGGTAGGGGGGGCACCTGGGGTGGCCAGCCAAATTTCAGGGGGGCCGGTGCCACCCCTGGCCACCACGTAGACACGCCCCTGAGGATCGGCAACTTCATCCTTGCGACACCGACTCAGAAAACACTAGTTTTGTGTTGTTTCCACCAGAGAGGCAATTTTTTTCATCACTAATTGATGGATGTCTAAAATATAAAAAATAAGGAGAAGCCTAAAACAGGCCCGAGGCCCGGCCCGCGTTTGAACTATGACGTGAAAATTGGCCAGAAGCCCGGCCCGAGGGGCGTAAAAAAATCTGAAATGCAGGGCTCTAATTTCGGATTATTTTTCGGTTGTTTGTTTTCATAGCTATATCTGGCAACATTGATTCGCCGGTGCTTAAACTGACAGTAAACAAAAATGCCCACGGACAGGTTATTGCTGACATTCCGTAAGGCAAACGCAAAAATCATCATAATATTATCTGTCAGAAACTTTATCAACGCTATCGAGAACAGTAGCATTTAACACTTGTACACAGTTCTGTAGAACAATTAGGTTACAGAATGAAATGAAATATGCAAGCACTATGAAGAAGTCTATGCTATTTCATTCAGTATAGTTAAATTTTCACAATGTCATGCTAAAAACATCCATAAGAGCACTAGACAAAGTTATCATCAGTATAGCAATGGTTATTAATGAAAACAATAACAGCATTATGTATTGCTGCATGAATAATAAACAACTGATACAATTATCCACCCTTACCTATAGTAAAGTGGGCTACTAACACATTTTGATGTAATAAATATGGTATAATTTAACAGTGTTCATCCCTCCAAAACAGATAAAACATCTTTCACAAACATCTACATGTATGTCTCTTTTAAAGTGTTAGTGTATAGTTGTATTTGTAGGGGTTATTATAGCACAATTCTTAACTCCACCCCAGACTTCAATAATTTTCAAACCCTGCATACGGCCATGATAGTAGATACTGTAAAATGAATTTGTTTTGGGTGTGAAAATGTTTAAAATTACCATAACTTACGTTTAAAATCTCTATATATATTCAACAATACATGTAGCCTACTTTTCCAGTAAAATATTTAACTTTTTTATCTGTTATATACATTAGAGTGTTTATTCTACATTGTATGTGCTTTAAATAACGTATATTGCTTTTTTTTTGTACTCTGATGCATTGCTACACAAACAACATGCACGCATGAGCGCTTTACAGTTCTACTGTAGCCTAACGTTACCTGACTCGGGCTTGAAGGAAAGGAGGAAATTGGCGGGACATCCAAAATCTTCAGGTCGTACATAACACCGTTAAGAATGACCGAGGGTCTGTACACGTATCGCGTTTGGGTGGGGGTGTAAGTCTCGGAGAAGTCATTGTAAATAAACTGACGGATGATAGAAGTTTTCCCGACTCCAGGCGCTCCGATGACGGCGATGCTCAGCGTCTCGACCATCCCGCGCGGATCAGGACTGCTGACAACCGCTACCGATCAAGACACTTGGAAAACTGCTCAACAAATCAAAACAATAATATGAATTGTGACCGTGCGCCTTTTTGCGTTTAAATTCCCTCTGCCGATGAGAACGCTCGTCGTGGATGTTCAAATAAATAAGAGTTTGTTCACAGGTCTACGGTCTTCTGATACATTTCGTTATCACTTTTGGTGAAGTATACTGATAGTATTATCCGTTAATGAATGGATCAACAAACCAACTTCATTCACTGCGGCAGTTGCGCTGTCTTTTCTGCATTCCATTGGGGAACAGTCCTCAATGCTCCAGCGCACAGTATTCCTACACACAGCTCTGGAGCTCGAAACCCGTCATTTTCCAACAGCATCCATCTGGCAGCTCTCGGGATAACGGGTGCTCTTCGATCTCGAGGTTACCATTGACCCTTTCTCCTCGTAACCTCTCATACCTTCCCACATCATCTCAGCAGTGCGTGCTGCGCGAGCGCAAGAGTGCTCGCTTCAACGTGCACCTCACCGCTAGCCAAATGCAGTCTGCGCCAAGGTCCATCGTTAAGCTCCGTGAGACTGTCGGTGGACTGTATCCGCACAGACCTCTCGTTGTCGTTGAAGCTACATGTGAAGCAGTCAGTCACCCTCCTGTGTGCTGCTCCTCCGCGCGCACTCATGTGGTTCACCTTGACGCGCGCGCATTAGGCTTGCGCTAATGTTTACTGGCCATATCAGCTCTAAAAGGTCACTCGTATGTCATATCCAGAAATTACTTGCATTATGGGAGGAATACAAGGTGAAAATGTAAGGTAACTTTCGACTATCTAGCTCAAACAGGAATGATGAGTGTTGCTTGTTTAGTAAACAAGCTAAAGTATTGATATTCAGTACAACTGTGCAATTGTTACTTTCTTATCAAACTGTTGTGTAACGTTTAAGTAAAACATTTCGAGTAACTAAAGATTAAAGAAAAAAATTAAGTTACCATAGTCAAGTTAATTCATATATTTCTTACCCGCCACACGAAAAAAATTATATAAATAAATAACCGAAAGCCGGTCTGGAACCGCTTGTTTGAGTGGCGCGGAGCTGAAGAGATTTACAAGCGTTCTGTAATCACTACGCTGTAATTCCACTCCGGATTTTTCAATTGCCGCTCCCCGCTATAGCCAGAGTAACCCGCTCCATCCTCAAGTCAAGAGGTTCAAAAACCGCTTTTGAAAATCTCACAAATCCACTAATGTTCGCTAGAAAAAAGCATAAATCTAGACACAATAGAGTACGTACATAATGTCGTGCGATTAAAATCTGCTCTCATTTAATGGTCATCTGCAGGAATATAGTCACACTGTCTCTAGAGCTTTTAATTTCCCCATGCTCATTTGGATGATAGAAGTGCTGGGTATCAAAATAGCATGGCCTGTAATCTAATGATATTTGGATTACAAACCTGGAATAAATTCATCCATTAGTCAAATTTGATTTACACAAGACATATTAATTTCTCTGTGTTTTTGTCCTCTCAGTCCACATTTAAAATGGTGATTTTTCTCCCTCTATCAGCTTCAGGCCATTCTTAAACCTGACAAATAATCAGGACTGTGAGACACATCTCAGATTGTCAGTACACACACAACTCTACAAAAAATATCCATTAAACATCAATCATGAATGCTGTAACATCTAAATAGCTTTCAATTGCCATGCTGGTGGTCAGGCCGAGTTCATTAGTACCATGAGCAATAGATTACAACGGAAGCCTCCTGTCTTCCTTGCTTAGATTGCTTGCCATCAGCTTCAAAATTGAGCTTCAGACTTGGCATGATTGCACTTCCACTGAATTATATGGTTGGATACACATGCGGCCCCCATCTCCTTTAATATTCTACATTACCCTGTAATTTCATCACCACAAGACAGTCAACACAACAAAGAGGAAATTGTGCTTAAACATGAGCTCAGCAAGGATTCGAACTGTATTGAATAAAATTGGATATGATCCTGCCCATCATAGCTTCTAAACAGAACAGGGAAAAAACAACCAAACAAAACAGAAATATTGGTAAAACACTACACAACTACACTACACAATCAATTATGAGTATTCACTTCCTGTTTTAGCGAAGGACCGGATGATGCATGCCTGCAGACCATAATAAATGGCATTTCCTGAAACCTTTGCAACCCCAGTAAGGTAGCCTATTAGTTTCACTCGAGAAAATGTCATTAGATGAGAAGCAGGTTCAACTTGTGCCCGACAGGATTTCACATTTACTACAAAAAGGTGATATTTGGAAGTCTAGTTTAAATTAGTTAAATTAGTCATATTGCCTACGAGTATGAATGAATAAAACAATATACAAGGTGTTAGGACTGTAACTGAAGCAGTCAAGAGTGGTCAATACTCAAAGTATTAAAATATAATGACTTGCATAAATTTTGCAGAGGGATTACACATTTCTGAAACACTTTTTGGACAGTCCATGTTATTTAAACCAAGGGTTTAAGACTTTTAATGTTTTTTTTAAACTTAAAACCAGGCTGAAATAATTACAATTTAAATCAATGGGTAATATACTTTTTAAATTTCTATAACAGATGCTGCATTCATGACAGAATCCAACAAAAAGTAAAGCAAATGTCTTTACTGGACATCTCCTTGTAGTCACCCCTATGACTAAACCCACAGTATATAACACACATACAGAATCAACAAACTATGATTTAAAAGAAAAACAATAATCATTGTTATTTGGGAACTTCTAAGTGTACACACACTGCATTAAGTGTATCAGGTCAGCAGTGTTTGTCTGGTGGTATTTTACATTAAGCTTGAGAGAGGTCTGTCCACCTTGTCAACATGGTTTAAAAGGAAATTAAACATCACATGGACATAGAAGTTTAACCACATCTCCCTGACCCGTAAAGAATGAGAGAAGAAACGTTCAGTGAACAAGTTGTTTTGCAAAGCAGGAGACATCTGATGCATCGCGTTCAGAGTGATTTTAAAGATATTCATACCATAAAGTATTACTTTTCTGCAGGATGATCTTAGGAGTCGAGTCTCCCTCACAGATCCAACAGTTTATCTTGCTTGCAACAAAACACACACACACACACTAAATCGACAACCCCCCTGAATATGTGGGCATGTAAATCGACAAACGGGGAAATAAGTGAGGACAGGGAAGATTGCCAGGAGGAAGAGAACATGCAGCAGGTTACATCTTCAACTCAGACACACAAACACAAAGCTGATACACTGCACACAAAAGACAGTAGTAACTAAAAATAAACCCAGCTTAATAGCAAACCATGACTGCGAACGTAGTCATCAGCAAATACAGAGATATTTTGAAGAAAAAGAAAAAAGTTTACTCGGCAATTGTGTAGTGCTTCTGGATAAACACAAAGCATTCCCTTAAAAGAAATTGTGGGAGACTTAAATTACTGAGGAAAGACCGGGGAGAGCTTTATAATACAGAAAAAAATTAATAAATAAAGATTTGAACCTTAAGCATTCACACAACTGTTTGTGTGAATACAAACCCAGCGACCCACTGTCTGATTATTAAGACTAAATTAAAAACAGCAGTGTTGAAAGGTTTCTCTCAACTGTAGTAAACCCACCCTTCCTACAACTGGATGGATGACGAATACAGGCTGGTCTAAAACTCTTGAGATCTTCTGCGCATGATGCTTGACCTTCATGAGGGGGGAAAAAATCACTCAGGATAAACAGTAGCAATCATGTAGTAAAGGCAAAGAAATTTGCTGAGAAGAACACCTGCACATATGTGAAATAAAGATGATATCTTTATATGTTGTGTGTTGTATTTTAGAAGAGAGACCGTAACTGTAATATTTTAAGGATTGCAGGAGGGATAAAGAAGGGTGTTGGGAATGGACAAAATAATGAAGAAAAATTCCTTGGGATTCCGTCAATGCTGAAAGCACAGTCTGAGGGAAATGCAAGCCAGCGGGGGTTCTTTCTCTGACTGGTCCAATCAAGTTTCAGCCACCCAAACGATGCCTGGGAACTGCAGTTTCCTGTTGGTTTCCCCCACTTCAGTTCTTCAGCACCAACTCATAGCACTGGTACACAAACTGACAGACCTCTGGCGCTCTGCATTTTATTGACAGCTGCGGAAAGAAACAGAAAGAGAGATTAGAATTTAATTACAGACACGCTGGCAAATATCAAACATCAATTTAAATTTCACAAAATTGTTAAGAAGTGAAGATTTGAGGGCATGCTAAGAAAATTGAGACATTGCAAAGCGAAGAAAAAGAATGTGAGAGAAACTAATAAACACTAGTAATGCTGAAAGCCTGCCAACACACTAATATAAATCTCCTTCACTCTGCCAAGAGCAACCACACAAACACAAAATTACAAACACTGCCATGAAGACCAAAACAAGCTTAGACTTTGACTAACGCTTCCAATTTTTGCCTTATTATTAGTTGAAGAAAAAGTTATTACACTAATTTCAAGTCTGAAAGCACAACGGTACTTTCACCAAGCATATATAAAATGTATCGTATAAATATATAGTACACCACTGTTCAAACATGTATGGTCAGTAAGAAAAGTGACAGTAAAGACATTTATAATGTTATAAAATATTTCTATTTCAAATAAATGCTGTTCTTTTAAACTTCAAAGAAACCTTAAAAAAACGCATAATGGTTTCCACAAAAATATTAAGCACAACTGTTTACAACATTGATGTTTCTTGAGCACCTAATGAGCATATTAGAATGATTTCTAAAGGATCATGTGACACTGAAGACTGGAGTAATGGCTGCTGAAAATTCATGAAATTGAGAAACAATTTCAACTAACCACCTGTAGCAAATTCATAAGCAAGCTGCGTTTACTTGCTGCGAGCCACATAAAAAGCTGTTCCTCCTAAAAGGATCTCATATGGCACTAACAGAGTAATAGACAAACAAATGTAGACTAATGTCAGAGGTGCAACTCTGCTTGGAGAGGCTGACATGAGTGGAGACCTCCATCTACTGCAACACCTGCTTCCGATTTTGTCAAGTGAGCGCTGCAGCAGACTTGAGGATTCTCATGGACCAATCATACAGAGAATAATCAGAAAGCCTGTGGGTACTGTGCAATACGGCATCGTAAGTGCGAAAGGGAAAGAGATGAGCGTGAGGGAGAGGGAGAGATCAATGGCACAATTTATCCCTCCCACACCCAAGAGTTCTCTCTGGGCTTCTATGAGATCACCCTGCAGCTTTCCACAGCGACTGTGAGGCTCCCACTAGTCAAAAGAAAGATTAGTGTCTACACACACAAAGTTTGAGATTCCTAATACTGTGTCCACTAAAGATGATGGAACGTTTCCAATGACAAGTATTTGAATATGTTTGTTTCAAGGTAAAAATGCTTTATAATAGAATAGAATCACAGTCAATCAGAATATATTGGTGGATTAAATTAACATATACTGATTTATATAGAGCAGTGGTCGCCAACCCGTCGATCGCGATCGACTGGTAGATCTTTATCACTGTCTCAGTAGATCCCGAAAAAAACAGTAAAATAAGTACAAAAATGCATTACATTTCTGGGGTTATATTAATGTATCACTGAAGGGAACTGTCTTGAGAAAAGTTTCGATGGCAATGGCATTTTCTTCTCCGTATAAAGCGCAACTCTGCTTAGTTTACAGCGGTAAACAAGGAAACGCTATAGTGCGGTCTGTTCATAAACAGTGTTGCCAAGTCCGCGGTTTTCCCGCGGAATTTAGGCTACTTAACACTGTTGCCGCAGGTTGTTGTTCATGTCCGCGGGTTGAAGCGACCCCAATAACGTGATATTTAGTCCCTGGAATGTGAATTTTACTTGAAGATCCCGATTGGACTAGTTTTATTGTGAAAACCTGGCAACCCTGTTCATAGGCGCCACCTGCTGTCAGAGAGTGCGTCTCATTCAGACCTGCTGTTTTTGTTTCGTGCAGATGTTTTATGTAGCAAATAAATAAATAACACCTAAAGTCAGACCATTCTGTTTTTGTTTTAAATCCTGAAATTAATCTAAATCAAATCAAAAACAACTGCCCGTGCAGATCATGATTAAAATGCAGTGATTGCCTCTAATTTCAAATGGCTAGATATTTTTGTTTAAAGCCAGTTTGTTTGTTATAAAGCAAATAGCCAATAAATAAATTTGCTTAAAAATCAGTATCAGTATCAGAATCCAATTTGCTAGTTGAAAAAAAAAAAGAAAGAAAGAAAGAAAAGAAAATCTGAATTCTGAATCAGCTGTGATCGGCGCATCAGTAATTAAAATACTAAGTAAAAGGCCTCAAGTATGAAGTACAATCTGGGATGTCTTTTTCTATCAATTCTTCAATAGGTAGATCTTGTCTTTCATAAAGGCCGAGGTCAGGGATCTTGGGCCTAAAAAGGTTGGTGACCACTGATATAGAGGTATATGACAACATATAATCAAATTACATATATAGCAGTTTATTGCAAACTAAATTCTTCTTTAAAGTTTGGGGTCGGAAATATTTTTAATATACAGTGATATTAATACTATGAAATTTTACAATAAAAAAAAAAAAACTATTTTCTATTTCAATATATTTAAAAATGTAATATATTCCTGTGATGGTCATTACTCCAGTCTTTAGTGTCACATGATCCTTCAGAAATCATTCTAATATGCTTATTTGCTGCTCAAGAAATATTTCTTATTATCAGTGATGAAAACAGTTGAGCTGCTTAATATTTTTTTGTGGAATCAGTGATTTTTTTTCAGGAATTTTTTGACTAAAAAAGTTACTGACCCCAGAGTCTTACTGAATGGTAGTATATATTAAAATGATAAAATTTTAAACATTAATAAAAAAAACTTAATTAAAATTAATATGCAATATGCTGAACAGATTTATAAAAGTAAAAATCAATATACAGCTTAGGGAACACTGCAAAGTGCTCATTAAAGATCATTCAACTCATCATCAGTAAGATTTAGACAGATAAATTAGCTGAATGAATATGCTGAGAACATCTAAGAATGAGTGGGCATGTCCTTATCAATCAAATGCAGGCCTACTCCACTTCAAGCTCTCATTAGTTCCGTCAGATTTGGAGGGTTTTGTCTTAGCTTCATGCAGAATGTAGTGGGTGCACAAACATAGACGCAATGACATTGGTGCTGACTTGCAATGTGGCATCAGTTTCCTGTATGCAGAGGCGTTTTATTAACAGTTGCATTGTTCTATAATTTGACTCGAGAGATGAAGTCAAAGAGAGAGATACTGCACAGGTGGGTGGTGAGCATGAACCACAGAATTAAGGAAGAATGGATGGTGTGACTCTAAGACTTAGAGATATAGCAGTGGGTTGCGACAATGGGGAAGAATGTAATCAAAAACAGATGAGATGATGGGATGACAGCAAGACTGGAAGCAGCGGGGTGCTGCACGAAGGTTTGTGGAGAAATGCTTTAACAGATCCCTGCCATCAGACGCTCGCAGCATTTAAAGGGGAACCGGGCCATGCTATTGGACGCCTTGTTGCTATAGGGACGACGAACAGTGACAAATTGTAGAGCTTTGTAGCTAATGGAAACATTGCTAGATATTAAAAAAAAAAAAAAAAACATCACAACAGTTCACAGTATAGCCACACAGCCACATTTTTCTGTCCTTTCAGACAGATACTGTTTATATGCTACAACAACAGCCAGGAACAAAACAACCATGATACATGGACCGTGCGTCTGAGCTGGGAATAACAGTTCTGCCTCTTATTAAAGTGGCTGTTCGGATGCGAGGAAAGAGATGGAAGATTAACAGACCCATACAGATGTGTTAAGTCAACATTTATGACAAATTTAGTTTATTCAATGAAAGATTTGATGGAATTTTGTAAATAGTCTTGAACAATTCATTAAAAGGAGTGAGTCATTTACTAGAGAATCGGACAACACTGGTCGAGTCATACATTTGTTTTTGCATGCAGTCACGAAAACCATTTGTTTTCTTGCTATAATTTTGCAGCACTCTGTCTAATCTCCTCACATTCAATTCAGACGGCCAGCTCACATTTCAAATTAAAATATAATTTTGCGGTGGCGGTGTAGATTTAACAGCAGATTTATAGATTCAGCAGCGGTGGAGTGCCTCCGGTTAAAAGCACTACAGGAAACACTGGTGTGTGTATAGGAGAGCAAGTCTTGTGCACATTAAAAGCACATGCCGTGAATCGACGGGTTTCTGCTGAAGAGCAACTCCTTTTATGAAGGCTATTCAATTTGATTTTTCCTGGACTGAAATCTGGAAAACAATTCTGTGCACACAACCTCTGTGTCTTCCTATAATGTCAAGCTTTTCTATTATGACAAAGGACTACAAAATAAAACTCCAAGTTTTCTGCACATTTCCTTATACTGTGGTTTGCTTGACCCTTCAAAACAGTTGCTCTTATATGAAGTCACATAGTTGTGATATTCATTATTATGCTTCACTATTACAGACATGCTTTGTTTTGGTGGACTTTACTGTTTTACTGTTGATAGAAGGAAGTAAACGAAAGAATGATGTTTATTTAAAGGCAGCAAGAGGTAAAAGGTAAGATGTTTAGTTTAAAGGCAGAGTGAGGGATTTTTCAAAAATGCTTTAAAAACTGATTCGGGCCGAATCGCAAAACAAACTTGTAGCCAATCAGCAATAAGTAGGGGCGTGTTTGTTTTGGTGATTTCAAATATAAACATTGGCTACCAGAAATCCCTCACTCTGCCTTTAAGTTAAGATTATTTTGGGGGGAAAAAAACACCCAACCTCCATTTCCTGCATTGTGTTGTCATCATCGAAGGTGAGTGCAGAGATGAGCAAACACAGGAAAAAATACAGGAAAATCAAACATCACATATGAAATCACATTCATCACATAGACAATAAGATGTGATAGAGGATACTTGGGCACATGGTGCAGATTTATCCTAAATTAAGCACTCAGTAGGGGCTAGATGTATTTGATGCAATTAATTTTATATTAGATAATAGTTTATGCAACATCTAGTGGTTTCCTCTTCAAAGAACATGGGATGTGTGCCTTTATTGCTCTAAAGAAAAGTAATGGTACAGCAATTTGTACATGATTCATGAAAAGTGCCACAACACGGTGGAATAACACAATAAATGGGCATTTTCTGATGAAAACAGCTGCATATGCTGATTAACTCCGAGGAAAAATAATTATAATTGTATAATATATTAATAATTAAATTCTCTAGGACTCGGGTGGATGCATATTCTGCTATTGGGAATGAAGCAAGCTGGCGTACACAATTCTAGGTACAGTACACTTGAGATCTGAGAGAAGAAATGGTTCCCTACAATTGTGTTTGAAGCATGATTCATGTGGGAAATGTGAAAGGGAACGTGAGGGAGAAGAAACATACACTCCGTATTGGGCTGATAATGGCAAATCCCACAAACCAAAGGGAGAAAGGACTGACAAGAGGATTGACATCTTTCTTGACAATCTTCTTTCCTTATCTTTGCCCACACAGGATTTGCCAAACTCTCTTTCTCTCTGAACACAATGGCTAGGTCTCCAACCTAGCATGCAGCCTGACTAGCATTTTTAGACTCTGAGGCAAATAAAATGCTATCTAGGCATGCAGCTCAGTAGGTTTTAAGACAGTGTTTATCTACCCAGCAGTCCTTTCCCCTTTGACCGGTTTCATCTCTCACACATGCACACAAACACACAGATCTTTCTCCCGCATGACTCGTTATGAAATAACAGGAGAGTCGTTCTGTGAAACACACTCTCTCACATGCGGCCGCTACTGTCTCCTCCAGCACATCCACTTGTCTTTATCGATCTATGTGTGTATGTGTGTTCGAGTGGTACTTTGCTAGTCTCTTCACATCCCTGTAAAAGCCACTACAACATCCTTCATGTCTCTTTGTTTCCATTTACCGTGTAGTTGGGGTTGCCGGTCTGTATGCGCATTTCTGCCAGCACCCAAATGCCGTTGGTGAGTTTGACAGACTGGTACAGCATGTCCTGCCCCTCCACTGTTCTCTTGGCTATGGTGAAGATATTACTGCCTTGCAGCTTGTTGCTGGCCACGTCTGTGAGAGAGAAGTTACTCATTAACAAAACTCAGACACACATAGCAGGTTTTCTGAAGACAAACTGAACCTGAGTGAGTCTCTATGGCAACTTGCAAATGCATATTTTTACTTACACAATGACATATGAACCATTCAGTAATCAGTCTGATTTAAAAGAAAAGTTTGCTTAAAAAAACGAAAAATTTTCAACATCATGTTATTTAAATTCTTCTTTTTTCATTCTTCCATGAAACAAAGATCTTAGGTGGAATGTCTAAGTTGCCTATTTTTTAATAGAATTAAAGTATTGATCTGCACTTCGGAAAGTGAATGAGATGTTAATTTGATATCCACTAATTTAAACGTGGATACATTGATTCACCAATTCACTGAAAAGAACCATCTCACAACATTATTTTGTGAATCAGATTTGACTAGTTGACTACCACTCAAAAGTTTGTGTTTGGTAAATTATTAAATGTTTTTTTAAAGAAGTCTTTTATGTTCACCAAGGCAGCATTTGATCAAATACTTTTCAGGATTCTTTTATGAATGGAAAGTTCAAAACAGCATTTATATGAAAAATTTTTTTTTGTAATATTAGAAATGTCTTTACTCTGCCACTTTTTAAAATCAGATTAATCACTTGCTGAATAAAAGTATTAATTTCTTTCAAAAAAATCTTACGGATGAAGTACACACAATAAAGTTGTGGTCACACTATATGTGACCCTGGACCACAAAACCAGTCATAATGGTCAATTTTTCTAAATTGAGATTTATACATCATCTAAAAGCTGAATAAATACGCTTTGCATTTATATATGGTTTGTTAGGATAGGACAATATTTGGCCGAGCTACAACTACTTGAATATCTGGAATCTGAGGGTGCAAAAAAAAAAATCAAAATACTGAGAAAATCGCCTTTAAAG
>NW_015664998.1:406942-414871 GCF_001515625.1 Sinocyclocheilus rhinocerous | reverse complement strand
GGGGGTAAGCAGATAAACATCAAATTTTCATTTTTGGGTGAACTATCCCTTTAAGTGGAAGATCTTAAGTGTCCAAGTTGCCTATTTTTTTCATAGAACAAAAACATTGATCTGCACTTCAAAGAGTAAATGAAATGTTAATTTGATATCCACTTATTTAAACGTTACATTGATTCACCAATTCACTGAAAAGAACCATCTCACAACATTATTTTGTGAATCAGATTTGACTAGTTGACTACCACTCAAAAGTTTGTTTTAAATTGAGATTTATACATCATCTAAAAGCTGAATAAATACGCTTTGCATTTATATATGGTTTGTTAGGATAGGACAATATTTGGCCGAGCTACAACTACCTACAAATATACCCCAGCGACTTGAGACTGGTTTTGTGGTCCAGGGTCACATATATTATTTTGTGTTGCTCTGACTTTCTTTCTCATCATATTCATTTAATTGCAAGCTCAAATCTTTGCTAACAATTAAATATTTTGCTTTAGAACAGGAAATGTATATATAACAATGCAGCAAACACATATTAAAAACCAAGTCTCATAGAGAGAAGAGGGAGAGTCAAAATAAGGAGTACTGAAGACACCCACTGTGCATTCATTAGCAATATCACCAAGAGTGTGTGTGCATGTTCATGACTGTGTGATTCACTGTTATTTTATACAAACAGTCATGCAGAAGAGGATCATTCCCTAAAAACCTGCCTCGAGTTCATTACACCCAGACATGCCACCGGATCAGCACTGCTCTTCAGAGACAGACCTCAACAGGACAGTGTGTTCTTTTGTAAGATTGAGTGTGTGACAGTCAATATTATACAAAGCACTGATAAGGGTAAAGCACTTTCCTCCATCCTATCTTTGCTTATTTGTTTCATTATCTTCATTTCATTCATTCCCATCTACCTCCACACACTTTACCCAATTCACTCATGCACAGCACATATTTATTCCTGTTACCTGAGTTGAGGTGGATATCTTTGATTTGGAACTGTGCCTCGTTGTCATTTGGAATGTCTTTCCAGGTGGCCAGGAACACCTGACGATCTGAGAAGCAGAGGGACAAAATGAGTTCATGAGAGAGGACACCAGTGGAAAAAAGGTAGAAAACAAAAAAGAAGATTGATGTTTGGCTGTATCTGAAACAGAAGGTTGTCTTGCTGCCAGACAGATGTTTTTGTATAAAGGCACCCCACAACAAGGACACTTTTAGACTGGTTTTTCATGCACCATATTGTCATGTCTAAAGATGTACAACAAAATCTAGTGAGCTTTAGAGATGGCCAAGCTATATAGCTATATATATATCTTATATATTCTTGATAGAAATTAGGAAAAAACTACCCATATGGATTTAATATTTTTCCAACCTTGCATGCTGCCCCACTTTAGCCGTGTCCAAATGCCCATATGGTTAATCCCAACCTGATTCGAGAGTGCCTTGATGCCTTCCTACCTGCATATTCTGTCTGCAAAGGCAGTATTTTTTCCGACACAGCTAATGTGCATCTGTGTGATATCCTGCAGAGACTGAACTCCATTTAAGAGACTCTTGGGGAAAGCTGTTTATGCATAAGCAGTCTCTATCACACTCACACACATCTCCACATAAACACCAACATCCTTTCTTACACACTCATTTGGACACAGATCTGGTACGTGTGCTCACACTCTTGTGCACATAAGAGTCAAAACTAAAAAAATAATACCCATACAAAACCTAAGAACACACAAAAAATAAGATCAAAAGAACAAAATAAAAACAATTAAAGGATGGACATAAGGCTTATGTCCGAGGTGCACACAAACACACTCACCCATCTTTCCGTCCTCTACAAAGAGCAGGCTGAGGGGATATTGGCAGCTGAAGTAGAACACGTCAATGTTATTCTTCACAGCTACCTGAAACATCGAAAAAGAGAGAGGAAAACACATTACGACTGTGATTTAAGACATTGTGGCTGTGGACAAGGCTCTCAAATCCTGTTAAGAGCAGACGGAATTCAGTCCATAATTTCAGCCAAAATAAATGGGTCTCTTTCTCCAGTGCTTTCAAAGAATGGCATACACACACACACACACACACACACACACACACATACACACACACACACACACACACCAGATGATAGTAGGGAAATATGGCCCTTTGATCACCTCTTTCTTTGACATTTTGCTTCTCTCTCTCTCTCTCTTCATTCTTTTGTTTAAGATCCTCTGTGGCTTTGCAAAGGTTGGGTTCAGCTCCTGTGCATGGAGTTCATGTTTGCACGCCAGTATGTGAACTTCAAACATGCACAAATGCCTCAAAGGCAGTGCCTCACTAAGAGGATGGACGATGCTGACAGTTTGAGAAAACAGAGTGAGTGTATCTGTCTTGGATAATCAGACTCAAAAACACCCATCAAAATGAATCAGATATATTATATATTATTGATTATCTATATTATTTTTATTGTATAAATGTTAAAAGTTGAGGTTTCTTGCCTCAAAAAACAACATAATTTAGTTTTTCATTGGAATGAATGTAAAAATTCAGCAATAAATAAAAAAATCTGTCCAAAAAAAGTGCTTAAAACAAATACAATCAATAAAAAAAAAAAAAAAGATTGATTGATTGAAAAATCAATCATTAATTTGTTTTTCCATTCTGTGCATTTTTAAGTTTGTAGCTGAAAAAAACACACGCACACACACCAAATTTTCGTCTGATTATGGCTGTAAATCATTTGAGAGCATGAGGAATTGAAAGGCACCCAGGGGAGCTTTTATGAAAGCTGACAGCAGGTGCACAGCATCGATCAGAATAGAGACTACACAGCCTCAGAGAGGGGACAGGCAGTCCCACATACACATCCAGACCTGCTACCCTCCACTTCTGAATAATTCATCCAGCCAAACTGCTCTGAGCTGCACATACCGACTTCATCCCTCCCTTACTTGTCTAACTGCAGTTATAAATACTATATAGAACCACCAGGCAAAATAATATGAAGACATTGTACTGATGATATCAGATGTGAAATGTGAAATCAGAAATCAATCAAACTTTTCATTTTGTGTAATTGTCAAGAATTGAACCAAACATGATATATTATAATCTGTTTCTCTTCTGTTCAGATTTATCTACAGTATTATTTGCCTTGCGAATAATGACGATGAGTCAAGCTACAGAAAAAAAACGCCTTTCATTCAGTCTATGAGTAACATTCACTTCCTGTGATGCCACTGTAATAAACAACTGATCTATTATTATTACCACGTGTGAAATTAATAATGCCACGAGCCTCTCTGGGACTGAAAGTATCAGCCGTTGTAATCCATGCCTGCAAAGATTGGAAACGCAGATAAAATGCACATGCTGAAGATGTGAGCTGCCTGATTTCCAGACATATTATTGTTGTTACATCAGTCCTGGAAAAATGGAGATAAAATTCATGTTACCTCCTGTGATTCACAATGACAAACAATGTTCCCTCTAAGCTGCGCGCGTGAGTGGCCACGCACTTCTTACGTCGCAACCGCACAGAAGAAAAAATATGCAGAGCACAGGACAGATGCAAAAATGAGTTGAGAAAGCCATTTGACTGAATTCTAGTAAATGCGAAATAATTGCAATGCTCGGGCAAACCGCTATAGAGTTGTTGTCACTATAGAGTTAGAACCGGTGAATGTGGTTTACAGGTTTCATAGAAAGAGAATGATGAAATCAAATACTTTAATGGTTGCAGACGAAATAGCTCAACACGAGAGCCTACGCAAACGCAATGACATATGAAATAAAATGTCATCATGTTTTAAAGAAAAGTGGCTTGATTAAGTGGTGGAAACAGCGGATGAGCACAGTACGGTAACAAAACTCCAAGACATTTACAATCGCACACAGGTGTAGTGTGCAAACTCTACTACTAGGGGGTGTTTAGATAATTATATAAGAATTACATGTTCACGTTTTTTGAAAATCTTCAGCTTACAGATCTTAGTTTAAATGCTTCAGTTTGTTTTCTATACTATTCTATCGGTTTAAATCAGTGTTTCCCAACCTTTCTTTAGTCGCGGCACCCTTTGGAAATTTTAACAAATTTGTGGCACCCTACAAAATTAATTTTGTCACAATATTTGAATTTCTAACTTCGATATGATACTTACCAACAACATGCCTGTTAGATCCTGTACCCACTAAATTACTGAAAGAGTTGTTACCTTCAGTGCATCTCTAATTATTGGCAACATCAGAAATGGATATTATATAATAGCTGCTTTTTTGAACATTTTAGCAATTTAAAAATATTAAAAAATGGTTTTTTTTTTTTACAGGGCACCCCTGCTCTCGACAGACGGCACCCCGGTTGGGAAACACCGGTTTAAATGCTTCAGTTTGTTTTTCATATGATATAATATTATAATTATATTATAAACCTAATAAATAATTGACCTCAAAAAGGGAATTCATGAGTAATATCTGCTTCATTTTTTTCATATTATATTATTATAAAGAATTGAACTGTTCTGCGTGAATTTTTATATTAAAAAAAATTAATAGAATTTCTTGGTAACAGCACTGTAAAAAAAGTTTTCTCAGGTAACCTAAAATGTGCATCATTTAGTTACATCAAGGGCCAAATCAAATATAAACAGTACATTAAAGTTAAAAGTTACACACTTTTTTGTGCGCGCGCTGTACAGGTCTGATATAAAGAATGTTTTTGCTCAGGTGGCCGAAATGTCCACCCAATAGAGAAAAGGTTTGCTCAGCAAGAAAAAAAAATTAGAGGGAACATTGGTGACAAATCCTTAAGTTATTATCATACAGTTTAACTTTAAACCGCATAAACACATTTCATTACACCAAATACACAAAATAATGTTCTTTTTAGCAGCATCATATGACCCCTTTAAGACACTAAAACCCCTGCTGATGACTTCAATGAAAGGCACAGAGCAGAAAATGAAAGAGACACATTTATGATTAACCATTTAATGCCAATAAAACATGTGCATTCTGAACACAACGCTCACTAATCTTTCTCCAGGAAAGTTCAATACACGCATTTAATTTGAAAATGCCATTAGATGAAGCCTGAAGGGCTCTATAAAATCTTAAGATTAAAACACTATCTTCTTTTAATCTCCTTTAGGGCTCTGAGAGAGAAGAAGAGAGAAAAACCTCTTTCCTATGTTTTTGCATTTGCTTCACCCAACCAAAACCGTCCCTAAAGCTCAACACAATCTTCTCCCGGTTTAATTACTACCAATTAGTGATTGCACTGTTCCATAATGCCTATGCCTTCCTACTGTAATCTGTGGGCTTTGTGGTATATTTCCCAATGCAGTCACTGGAGAGCAACGTGAATGACTCTACTGAGAGAGATAATCAGGCACAACTAATTCAGACCTATTGCTGTACTGCTGCAAACCTACAACCCTGATCAATAAAGAACTGAAATGGACATGGATGCAAGTGAGAGGGGAGAAAGACAGTAAAGAGAAAGCAAACAGCCAAGGAGGAACAACTAATGATGATTTTCTTTTTTACGGAATGTCTTCTGAGCAGTTGCATCCCTTGATAACCACCCACACTTAATGTCCCTACTGTCTCTGGAGTGGCTTTTTTGGGCTGCAGCCTCTGCTAATAATGCTAATCCGGGGCTTGCTTTATTGCTTAAAGGGGTCATGAACTGCCTTTTTTATCTTGTACTATTCTCTGAGGTCCACTTATAATAATAATATCAAGATTTTTACATCCAAAAACATCATAATTTAGAGGTAATAGGCTATTTTCCGTCCTATTTTGACCCCCTCATCGGAATGCCTATTCAAGCAGAATAGGCGTGACTATGTGACACTGCCACACAAAGACACATGTTTTTACCGCTCAATATATATTAAGATGGTTTTTTATCTATATATTTGAGTTTTCATGGTTTTACATGTTGTCTTAGCCATTTTAATCCTCTTAATTATTTGATGTGTGTATGTCTTTAAAATGTTCATGGGTCTGCCTGTCATGTGGTCAATCACATGACAGGAATAAGGAAGTAAACCAGTACAAAGCAAGCAGCATGTCAAACAATCAGGGTCATTGACCAAACAACTACTCGCTGGATTGTGGAGTTGTTCATGGATTTACCTTTCCAGTATCTCACTCATTTTGGATTATCCCTTTCTTTGGATTGTATATACACCGGTGGACACTTGTACCTTGGGACTTCAACACACTGGGATTCTTAAGGACTGTATAAGGGTACAATTTAAATGGACAATCTGCTTTTAACAGCTTAACAAGTTATTCTAGTTTTATTGTGTTGTTTTAAGTTCCTTGTGCATTATGTAAATACACTATTTATTCATTCTACTTTTGTTGTTGTCTCATCTTTTTAAAGCACTTATTTTATCTCACACAGTTTAATCTGACCCCATTTTAAATGCATGTAATTCGGCCGATAAGTCCGAGCGTTACAGAGGTTTGTAGACTCGGAAACGAACGAACACTGCTATGATTGGCTAACATGTTTAACAGCTTATATCCTTCACAGGTGGACGCTGCTGTGATTTAGATTAAAAACACATGAATACTCAGTACATATCAAACAAACTGTCATAACAGACAAAGCAATAGTGGCCACGTAATAAAAACAGTTACTAACACTCGTGTGTGGTGCAACATTACTGTCGGATCCAATAAAGTTGGCAGAAATGTAAAGTTTTCCACAGCTTGGCACTGCACAGCGTCTTGTTGTCTTCAGAGCCATCTTTATCTTTTGGTTTCTGCATAGACTAATGCCTCTCTCATTATTAACCCACTACATGCGCAAATCAATGGGCAGGCTAACAGGCAGTGATGTAGAAGCAGGCACTGATCTTCTTCTGTGGAGGCGGTGTTTAGCCACACTATTACGTCATAAAGTGGCACATTCCACAACCTGTCTTTTTGGCAGATTGGCTTCCATATAAGCTGTTTTTAGACTAACGAGAAAGTTTTGAGTTCTGAAACTCATGCCTAGTTCATATTACAGGATTTTAAGCCTGATTTAAACCCGATTAGCAAGTTAACAAGCTCGCCACGCATCAAAGAGGCTCGCTGATGCATCGCGCCAATGTCTCGCTGACACCAAACGAATATCTAGCATGCTAAATATCTGGACCGGTCGGCCGACTCGACATCACGTGGTGTCAGGTGTTGCGACGAGCTACAGCGAATGAGAGATCAAAGCATGGGTTGAGGTCAGCGGAAGAAAAACAGCAGCAGCAACATAGCTTTAAGAAAAGTTTGGAGACAAGAAATGGAGCAAATTTTTTCAGAACAGATCATCATGCAAACAGCTTGCAGCACCAATTTCTTCCCGATGTCCATTTTCAAATAAACAACTCCTGTTTCACTTGTTGTTTAGCATCATTCCCGTTCAAATTCTCGCATGTGTTTTCATGAGAAAACGTGGTTTGGGGTCCAGATAGAGTCGTTGGGTGACAGAGTTGTCAGCTCGTGATGACCCCCTGTTGCGCATCATTTACATAAGTGTCGCGTAGTGTGAACACCACAAAGACTTCAAGACAGACAGCAAGTCATGTAGTCTGAACAGCACAGCGATCTGCCGACGTTTTAAGTCGTGTAGTGTTAACTAGGCTTTACAGGATGTTTTTATAGTACAGTCACAAATTTTGTGTTTTGCAAAGTTTGCTGCTTAAGCTGTTGTGGTGCTCATTCACATTGTTTCTAGATTATTGTGTAGAGTGATCAGATGCATTTTAAATTGTTAAAAGCTTCATTGGCCAAAAAATTAACTTTTCACAAAAAAACTAATTTCAGTTTTTTTGATCCTGACACAAAATGACCAGCTAACATTAATTGACTAATCATACCAGCAGCACATGTGAAAGTGTGAATGAGTACTAGTCAGGTGAAATCACTATCATA
>NW_015664998.1:399890-406631 GCF_001515625.1 Sinocyclocheilus rhinocerous | reverse complement strand
AAAGAAACGCGTGCAGCCATCATCGCTTTGCATCCAAATGGCCTCACATGCAAGGAAATTGCTACAAAGAATATTGCACCTGAAAGAACCATTTACCGGATCATCAATAACTTCAAGGCGAGAGGTTCGACTGCAGTGAAGAAGTCTTCAGGACGTCCCAGAGTGTCCAGCAAGCGCCAGGACGTCTCCTCCTGAGGAGTCAGCTACAGAATCGTGTCTCCAGCAGTGCAGAGCTTGCTCAGGAATGGCAGCAGGTTGGTGTGAGAGCATCTGCACGCACAGTGAGGCCAAGACTTTTGGACAACGGCCTGGTGTCAAGAAGGGCAGCAAAGAAGTCACTTCTCTCCAAGAAAAACGTCAAGGACAGACTGAAATTCTGCAGGAAGTACAAGGATTGGACAGCAGAAGACTGGTGCAAAGTTATTTTCTCTGATGAAGCTCCCTTCTGACTGTTTGGGACATCTGGAAAATCGATTGTTTGGAGAAGAAAAGCTGAAGGCTACCTTGAGTCCTGTGTTGTGCCAACAGTGAAGCATCCTGAGACCATCCATGTGTGGGGTTGCTTTTCAACCAAGGGAGTGGGCTCTCTCATAATTCTGCCTAAAAACACTGCCATGAATAAAGAATGGTGTCAAAACGTCCTGCAAGAGCGACTTCTTCCAACCATCCATGAGCAATTTGGTGATGATCCGTGCATTTTCCAGCATGATGGAGCACCATGTCACAAAGCAAGAGTGATAAAGAAGTGGTTCGAAGATCATTACATTGAAATTTTGGATCCGTGGCCAGGCATCAATCCCATAGAGAACCTGTGGTCAGTCCTCAAAAGGCGAGTGGACAAGCAGAAGCCCACAAATTGTGATCAACTCCGAGAACTAATAAGGCAAGAATGGATCGCCATCAGTCAGGATTTGGCCCAGAAGCTAATATCCAGCATGCCAGAGCGAATTGCAGAGGTTATGAAGAACAAGGGTCAACACTGTAAATATTGACTCATTATATTTTTTTGCCAATAAAAGCCTTTAAAACTTATGATATGCTTATCATTGTTTTTCAGTATACCATAGAAACGTGTGGAAAAATAATCTACAAATACTGAAGCAGCAAACTTTGCAAAACACAAAATTTATGTCACTGCCAAAACTTTTGGCCATGTCTGTACAATGACCTCTTATATGTCAAAAGATCAAGGGAATTTGGATTTCTCAGTTCATGACCCTTTTAACAGCACAACACTCATACTCATACATACACACTCATCATTCATACTGCACGTGAAATATAATGCTGCAGAAATGCGGTGGATATATTACCTGCAGATTGTTGAGAGGTTCCATTTTCATGACAGGGCCGCTCATGCTGAGAGGGAGACTAACGTCAATGGTCTGATTGGGGCTCAGAGGAGTCAGAACCTGCATAGGGCCAGCAGGGGCGAGACCAAAACTACAGAAAAACAGAGAAATTCAGTTAAGACTACTGATGCAACAAAATTCATTTTTTGAAATTTAAGTTTTTATTTAGCCAAAAATAATGTTTCTGCAGTTAAATGTGGGTAATTTAATTTATATGCTTATTCGTATGTCATATTCACAGGTGAATTTCTTCTGCAAAGAGCCATCTCTCAATATTTCAGCCAAACACATTTTACATACTCTAGCATAATTTTTGGTCATGGCGATATGTGATGACTGATGATATGTTTACTTGCTGTAGCTAATCCATGCTGCGAAATAGTCACTGTCAAAATGTGTAATTAGAGAAGTTTTGGTCAATGAGTTTGCCCTCCAAAACCGTTTCGGCCAAATATTTTTGGTTGCATCACCAGTTAAGACACAACCAATATTTGGCTCAGGATTTGATTTTTTTTTTTTTTGCAATCTGTACATTTGTTGCATGTTTACAAACAGAAGGACCTAGGAACAAGACAAGAATATCACAGAGACTATCACAGTGACTATCACAGTGAGGTGTGCACTTTCGATTGGGCCACTAAGTCACCTTAGCAATTGCATAGCAACACTGACTCTGTCAACCACACAACTGCCTATCATTGTGGCTGCGAGATTTGTGTGAGAAAGCACCATTATATAAATCTATACATACATAAGAATATGACCTCCTTGTTGCCCTTGTATTGTAAGATTTAAGTAGAATATATTACAACGTTCTACTTTCAGGCTTTACTGAACGAGAGGTAATTTTCTAGACAGAAGACATCAATTGACATGAAAACACATTTCAGTCTCTTTAGAATATCAGCATGTCCTTGAATGATCCCACTGACAAAACCGTATAAATGAATGCTACGTTTTCCAGGCAGGCCTCCAAACTGATTAGCAAGCGGCGAAGATACCGCAGAGAGAAGAGCAAAACCTTGAAGAGACCTCCAAAACAGTCTCCTGTTCTGCCACTGGACTCACCTGTTCCTGTTGAACTGAATGGCGAAGTCAGTCATAACACTCATGGCTTTGTTGGTAAGAGACAGATCCATCTGAATGATCCCACCACGTCGAGCAAACGTCCCAGAAATCTCCAGCCCTTTAGCCTTCATTGCCAGTAACCACGCCTGAACCCACAGATAAACAGGTTGAGAGTGTGGGGTAAAGAAAGAGAGTTTGGGGCGCACACACGTCTGTGGCTTTTGTTGTCTCAATATTTCTGTACATTGCACCTTGGTGTTTTTTTTAAGCATCTCATTCTATGAGAGTTGCATTTCTAAGCCATTTTTTTACAATTAAAAATGTGCTCTGCATTCTGTTGGACTGGAGAGTCCATTATTGAACACCACAGCACGTTCTATGTGCACACCCACTTAAGAGTCCAGGAAACACTGCCGTATTACAAATTTACTTTAAAAAGTGGTGAACCTGCTTACAAAAGACTGCTGAAGACATAACCAAAGTTATTGATTAAAGCAGAGAACACACTACACGACTGTCAGGCCGATTATGAATGGAATTTGATCTTGATGACGGATCGTGCCCAGTCGGACCGGGTCTGTTCCAGTTGGGCTCAGTCGCTGTTTGCAGTCTGCAGAAAAAGTTGCATAGTGTGTGGTATCTAAAGATTATAATCTTAGAATTCAAGAACCAGTTGTTGCCAGTCGTTTTCACAAAGATTTTTTTAAACATGTTTAATATAATTCATTGCTTTCATATCAGTTTTTTTATATATACACCTTTCATAAAAAGTGCCTTTAGTTTAACTTACTTTATGCAACACTGGTTATCTGGGACACTACGTTGAACAAGGAGAAAAATTCAGAATTAGAAAACACAAAAGTCTTGTAACAGTTCAGGGAGCAGCAAAATAGTTCACCCAAAAATGAAAAATCATTTACTCGCCCTCATGTCATTTCCAACTTCTTTTTTTCTGTGGAACACAAAGGATGATATTTTTAGAGTCAGTTGACTTTAATTGGGTTAATTATGTATTTGGAATGACATGAGGGTGAGTAAATGTGTCACATGTAGGTTGCAGCAGGGTGAAGTAAAAGCTGGATTTAGGCGGAGCAGTCTTTATTAAATGAACTCAAATGAAAACAAAACACTCTCAACGTTAATTATTACAAGCACAAACAGAGCAACCAACATAGTAATAACAATAATGGACAAACTAAAGCACAAAGTGAGGGCTAGGTATACACAAACTAGTCAGGGGTGAAACAGGACAGGTGTGACTAAAGCAGAGAACAGACTACACAACTGTCAGGCCGATTATGAATGTAATTTGGTCTTGACGACGGATCGTGCCTCGTCGGATGGGGTTTGTTTCAGTTGGGCTCAGTCGCTGTTTGCAGTCGGCAGAAAAAGTTGCATAGTGTGTGGTATCTAAAGATTATAATCTTAGAATTCAAGAACCAGTTGTTGCCAGTCGTTTTCACAAAGATTTTTTTAAACATGTTTAATATTTGCGACTGACACCAGCGATTGCAGCTATACAGAGGAGATGCGTGCACTGTCAAACATCATTCAGCTTCCTTTTTGTAATTTTGTCATATTTTCTTCTTGATTACAAGAAAAATCTCGGAAGTTTTTGTTATTTATTTCTTGACTTTCTTTTAATTCGTTAACACTGTGTTAGAAATTAACAATCGGTCCCTCTATGTTCTCTTTGCCACCAATAGCACTAGAAATTTTATAATTAAGGGAATTAAACATAGGCATAGGCATTTGAAAATACATAATGAAATGTGTCTACTCACTCAATAATTCCAAAAAGAAAGAGAAGCATCGGACTTAATGCAAAACATATTCAAAACACATTGCTGTGACATTTATTAGGATCACTAACATAGCAGAAAAAACCCCTAATATTTTCTGTTAAATTAAGCACATAAGAAAAGTAAAACAGACCTTAACGTCTGTTTTAGGTAAAAGCTCACCGGCGTTGTCCGCTGTATTGTGGGGCGGGAGTGGCTGCGGGAGCGCGGGTAGATGCTGCGGTTTTTGCGAGTTGTTTTTTGGTTTGGCAGAATTTGTCCAGTCATTAAGTGTGATATGTAGTGGAGTGACTCAGTCATTAGGTTTGTGCTCCTTTCCGATTGTCAAAGACTAAAATCTGTTCCAGTCGATTGAAACAGTGGTTAAGTGTGTTGAGGTCAGTCTTAGAATGTTTCAGCTAGTCGTGTAGTGTGTCCCCAGCTTAAGAGTATTGATTGATTCTATACTTACAGTTTTAGGAGCAACGTAGGATCCTGTTGGCATGCCAACACCTCCACCAAGGTCAAAAAGGTCTCCCAATCCACCTCCAACAGCAGGAGCACCACCGAGAGAGGCAGGCATGGCTGCTGGGGCCGCCCCCAAACCGGCACCCATCTGAGCAGATGGAGATGAGTATTACAACCTATTACAACTTTCCCAGACCGTTACAAGACCATCATGAAAAAGACAAATTAACTAAGATAAAAAAAAACGTTTAGGAGGAATTTAACAGCTCTTTGATTAATGAAGGCAAACCCTCTGTTGATGCTAATACTCCTCCAATGAAGCACATTCATCAAAGTCTGGGTGAACTTTGCTAAAAATCTTTCTCTATCTTACCGAAGGGCTTCCGCCGATGTCTCCTCCCAGCTGGGAACAGAGAGAGGACAAAAAATGAGTGTAAGGATCAGTAGGCAGGAAAGATGCGGATAATTATGAAGAGGTTGATGAAGGGGGAACTAGCTCAGTGGGTGAAAACAAGACAATCAGCTGCTAAGGAAGTTGTGAGACATCCTATTAACAGTTTCTTTAGGCTTTTTAAGCTCAACCAGGGTTGGGCAATATGAAGTGTCAATCGATAAAGATTGTGCCATTTTATTATTATATTAGTGTTTTATTTTACATTCGATTATTCTTTTTTTTTAGTATTTCTTACTTGAATGCTATTGTTAAACAGACATACTGCACCTGAAAAAAAACGTATTTCTAATAACAAAGATAAAATAAAATAACTTTTCTGTGAAATACATATAGAATTATTGTGACAAAAAATTACTCGTATCATGAAAAATTTAGTCATATCACCCGCCCCTACTTTCAACATACTAAACATTCTGTATGAGACGTGCCTACTTGTGTGTGACTACAACTACTGCTACAAACTCTAACACTGAAACAAAAAGGAGGAAAGGTGCTCTTATGGTTCCTTCATACTGATCTAAAACCAGTTTATGTTGGGCAACAGGGACTACTCTAAAATCAGTACAGAGGAACTTTTTAAGGATGAACGCAAAAGGTGAGAACACCCACACAGACCTCTCTCTCACTATAATCAGAAGATGGTTGGGGAGACTGCACCTCTGTCCTGCCACCCGGCTGATACAGGAATGAGAAATGGATGAAATGTTTCCAATGGATGAAAGCAGAAGAAATGAGGGGAATGATGCTGGGGATTTCTAAAACTTTACAGTTGCTAAAAATATTGACATAACTCCCTGAAAAATAACATGTGGTTGCAGCAAGCCCAGGACTGTTTATACAAGATGTGTAATGACAAAATGAACATATTTTACTGATGTCAACACTAGTTGCCAGTGGTTGTAAATAAAAATGTTGGGGCTGTAAATGTACAAGGTAGACTGCAGTAGCTAAAGCAGCCCTCTGCTGGTGTGATGAGTACATCGGATACACATACTAACAGATCCCCAATTTAGCCTAATGAAGAGAATCGATATCGAATCGACGTCATTTAAAAAAACCGATTAATCAAAAAATCTATTTTTTTTGCCCAGCCCTATTAATCGCATTGTTATGCACAAAATTCAATAACTTTTTTCTTTTAAAAGTACTGCTATATGAACAAAAGTGCAATAATAATAACATTTTGTTTGCAAACACTTTAAACAAATAAGGTGCTTTTTTTACAGCAGTATTCCTTTTACATAGTAGCAGTTAAAATATTTCTTGTAAATCTCAACTGATAATATTAATGTTTATAGTTTATTATAGAAAAACAAGTTATGCTCAGAGTCCAGAGCCTCGATCCTAACAATATAACAGGCACCTTCCGAGTAGAGACCTGCACGATCGCGGGACCCAATGCAGAGTGCGGTGCGGGACAACACTTGAGGGGCGAGTGCGGGTGCGGGCGGGTAGAGACTCGTGTGTGCGGGATGCGGAGGTGTACTCACACTAGGCAATCTTAACCGGGTTCGTTTGACTAGTGTGATCGCTCCGTGCCGCGCTCGGGCACGGTTCGTTTAGCCGTCCCTGGCTCGGTTGGAAGAGGTGGGCCAGAGCGCGGTTCAGTTATGTCAGC
>NW_015664998.1:383351-399341 GCF_001515625.1 Sinocyclocheilus rhinocerous | reverse complement strand
ATATATATATATATATATATATATATATATATAAGGTAAATGTAAATTAATAATTTAACTATAAATATATTATTAACTATAATAATAATTATTTTTTTATTATTTAAACAAATCTTTATTTCTGCTACTCAATACATAAAGTAATATAAGAAAAGAATATAAACAGACTCACGAGCCAGCGCGAGCAGGAAGTCTCTTGTGCTGAACGCCACGGCTGCCCTCCACAAAAGCACTGGGAGGTTTGTGGTAGACTGAGGCCAGAGTACCAATGTGGCAGATAAGCTCCTCCAGCAGGGTGGGCTCAATCAGGTCCGTCTCCTCTGATATCAGAGGCTTCTCGGCCAGCACCACCTCTTTTGCCGCCACAGGGTCTGTGGAGAGCAGACGCCAGTAGATGTAGCCACGGTCACGCAAGTCAGGATTATCAGAATCCTACAAAGTTAAAGAGAGCAAAATACAGGGAAAGTGAGAACCCAATAGAGGGATTCATACACTGTTTATGATATGAGAGTATATCATCTTGGAGGAAGAAAGAGAAAATGAGGTGACTGGTTCTTTCCACAAAACCTCATCTGAAGGACAGGGTCTTGTGTAAATAATGCAAAACTCCTTCTGAGCACCAATTCATCTGTGTGATAAGATCAAGTGGTATGCCAGCAACACCCAGAGCAAAACAGCGGTGAGAGAATTAGATCTTGAGGCCATAAAACAGCACCTGGGATAAAGGAGGACATTTGGTATTCTGACAGAACCCTGGCGGCGAGTACAGCCTGTGGCACTGAACCTCAAAGTTAATAATGACAAGATTCAATCTCCGATCCCAGTCTGACAGCACAAGCTCACGGCTTCTCTGAATATTAATGAATATTAACACAGACACATACATGCTCCCTAGCTGATACACACAAACATTAAACTAGTCTGTCATCAACATTTTCAAGTTTCCAAAGGTACATAAAAACAAAGTAAATATAAACCATATTAATTAAGTGGTTTAATCCAAATCTACTGAAGAGACATGAATGATTGCTTTACATTGAAGGGGTGGTTCATTGCGATTTCACTTTTTTAACGTTAGTTAGTGTGTAATGTTGCTGTTTGAACATAAACAATATCTGCAAAGTTACAAAGCTGAAAGTTCAATGCAAACGGAGATATCAGAGGCTTCTCGGCCAGTCTTTTAAAATTCTGGCAGTTTAATGCCTACAAAAATAGCTGCTAGGGACTACAACAAGTTACTTCCCGGGTGCGTGACATCACAAACCCAGATAAACCCTGCCCTCGGGAAAAGGCAGCAAAGGGGGCGAGGCCATGCTGCGCTGCTTTAGAGAAGAGGAAGCGAAAACTAGAGGTGCACGTAAAAATCTATTCATATATGAATCGCGATTCTGTCTTCTAAGGATTCTAATGGATTCACAAGTTTCAAAATCAATGTTCTAAAGCAGCAGTTCTTAATACTGTTCTTCACGTCCCACTAAAGCCGTGCTTGCACAGGTTCTGCACGATCCTCTTCAATAATATCCTCTGCTTCTCAATCGGGCTCAAACTGATAAGCTATATTAACGATGCAGTTGTTTACAATACAACCGAGGTGAGGGGCGGGACGTTTAGAAGCGCGCTAGAGGCGGTTTAGCCAATCACAACACACTGGGCTAGCTAACCAATCAGAGCCCATTGCCTATTTCTGAGGGAGGGGCTTCATAAAAGAAGGACATGATCAGCCCGTTTCTCAGAGAAGGGATAGAGAGGTGTGGAATAATGGTAAATTATGTGAAAAATAATGCGTTTTTTTAAAAACGAAGCATAAACACATGTTAGACTGCACCCCATAAACACAATCAAGCCTAGAAAAAACCCAGTGAACCACCCCTTTAAGACTGGGTATTGACACAGATTTCACAAATCAATTCAAATCTGATTCACAAGCTCTTGATTTGTTAAGTTTAGACTGGGATATATATATGAGGTACAATGCATGTCAGTTTTTATAAAGGAAAATCTCTAATGCTGTAAACTATACAGGGAATCCTGTCAGTTGGTACATTACTAAAAAAATTAAGATCTAAATGAACAACAGATTCCAAATTAAATGGCTATTTATTTTTAGATATAATAATAAATACTCAAATAAAAAGTTTACACACATAAGGCAGTTTTAATATCAACTTTTTAATGAAAGGGCCTATAATTATGTTTCTACTCCAATTCGTTGTTGAAATATAATCATTGTAACTGTGGCTTTAGATTAGCAGTCGACCGATATTTGTTTTTTTGACAGCCGATGCCGATGCCGATATCTTGGAAAGCAGGGTGGCCGATGGCCGATATAATTTTATTTATAAAGTTTGTCGATCGCACGTCTCCAGTGAAGCTGAACTCTCCTCCTGTCCGCATTCAATTCACACGGACCGACCGTCACGCAGAGAACACGCGATCATGCATGATGCACACACACACTTCACAAGATCTCACAACTGGATCCGACTAAAGGCTTGTTCACACCGGGACGAATATCGTGCGCGATTATCGCCAACGTTTAACGCCTCGTGACTAAACAAAGGGCACCAATGTGAGTGTGCACACCGACGCGCAAAACGCGAGGCGTAAAAGCGTAATTTATGCAGATTTATAAATGATTCTCATTACGAATTTGGGAACATGTTTGTCGCACGTATCACATTGTCACATGCCTTTAAAAAAAATTCACAAAAATGTTACCGAGCAACTGACGAGTAACAGTTTTAGCACAGATTTTCCTCGACCTTTGGACTTTGAACCCTGGTGCCGCGAGCTCGTGCAGCGCTGTCATAATACATGCAATTCGAAAATATAACAGAAAATATAACATTCTGCAGTTTACTTACTATTCGTTTGAGGCTATTTCGCGATTTCAATCATCATACAGTAGCCTAACCACCAGCATCAGCCACCTCTTTTTCTCATCGGAGACATGTGATGCAGCACTAAACAGTCTCTCGCGGTCGGTGCTTCATGCTTGTAATGATTTCTGCGTCTTTCTCTGATAGTTTTAAATACTTTCACACTGCCGTCATGTTTGCTGCATTAGTGTATGCCTCTATTTGATTGCGTCACGTCATTCTTCGGTACATATTATTCGGCCTTTTCGCTTATTATTTCGGTTGCCGAACATTCGGTGCATCCCTAATTTTTACAAAGCTCATCGGTCTGAAAAGCAAGGTGTGCTCTGATTGGCCAGCTATCCAGTGTGTTGTGATTGTCCTCTTTTGGAAGGCCAAACAAAGTATTTTCGCTTTCGCCACTAAACACACAGCGTCTTCACAATATGGCGGCGGCGGTGGCAGCAACAATAGTTACGCCTTCTTTCTTTGCGTGAACATTTTGGGCGGTGTTATGCAAATCTTCCCACACAGTGATGTAGACATGTGGGGGCGTGTTTGAACGAGGCGTTTTAGGAAGGCGTGGACGAGTCTTAACTTTTATAAAGAATATCTCTTTGGGTTTGAAACTTTAGTCTTTGCAACTTTATGGATCTTATCTATTCACGAACAGCTTGTAACACTCCAAAGAGAAAGGAAAACTTGTAATCGCATCATATGACCCCTTTAAAATGGAGAGTGACTGAAATGGATTAATCATCGTCATCACCACCCTCCTTTATATGATGAATAGATTTTAATTAGGCTTTTATTTACACATAATTCACATTGAGCAACGCCCCTACATAGAACACATCAAATATGATAAACATAAGCTCAATCGTGCTTGCTTGGTGTGCCAGAACAAATTGTACTGGTTAGTGTGGACGCTCAAATGTGCTAGCTTAATGTGCTAGAACTTAATTGGTACTCATTTTTCAAGCAAGCACGTTTTGATCATTTTTGAACATCTGAAATTAACGGATATGCAGCGCTCTCTTTAACTAAAAAAAAACAAAACAAAAGGAATAAGGTGCCCTTATTTTGCAACACAGTAGCTTAACAGAAAAAACTTATTCTGATGATGTAAAAAAAAAAAACGTGTTAATAGCAATTAAATTCCTAAATGGCACAGAGGAAGGAAGCTAACATTAACAAATATATAAATGTTTAATAAATATAAACCTGTCATGAACCTGCTGTTTTGATCTGGTGCAGGGTTTCAAAACTCACAAGCCCACAAGCTCTAACCCAAATTGTTGGGGACCATCAGAATGCTTCACTATTTACATTGCATTATGACACAAATATGTACATATGCACATATATAATATAATAAAACGGAGCAGGTCATGTAGTCTAATAGGCTCACAGGAGCAGGACACTAATCCCTCTAACTCCTGATGCTTTTATAATCATCATCTTTTGCTTCCTGTTCACTTGACATTCATTTGAGACATTTTTACTAATTAGAAGTCTTCCATTTTGTGGTTTGTTTATCCTCTTATTGTCTGCCTGCAGCTACAAAAAGCAATTACAGCATTTTGCAGAAAAGAATAAGCATATCAGGGTAGAGATCTGCCATTTAAGGATGGCAACACCTCCAGAGAGTGCCCTTGAAGGTGTGAGCAAGTATAGGTGCAGTGTCATTTTCTCATTGAAACGTGTGCTTTGATACTCCCGTGTACTTGATACGTCCGTGTGGATATCTCACCTGTGTGGCGAGACTGAGCACTTGTTGCACCAGCTCCTGGGTCTCAGTGGGTTTCTTCAGGAACAACTTCACAATAGCTGTCAGCAACTGCAGTTGCACCTGAAAGAGAAGCGTGAAAAAAACATTAACACAGGGACAAATCCTGTAACATGATTTTCCAAGAGACAAGTTCATGTAAGTTTATTCCATTATTCACTAGGGTAGTATGGTATTATTGTAATGATACCAAAATTTCAGTAGTCATGACTAGAGGTCTACACGGAGGACCCGAGACCCGAGGACCCGGGACCCGACCCGGGATCCGTACGGGTTCGGGGCTATATTTTAAATGGTCAGCCAGTCCGGGTCGGGTCCCAATCTATTACTTCGGGTCCCGGTTAAACCGCATAAACACATTTCATTACACCAAATACACAAAATAATGTTCTTTTTAGCAGCATCATATGACCCCTTTAATAGCAATTTGCTGTGGAATATGTGCCAATCGGGTCCAGTATGGGTCTGTGTCTTCCCGGCCGGGTTCGGGTCCATCTTTCAAATAATTGATGGTCCGCGTCGGTTCCGGGTAGTACATTTTTGACCGTTCTCGGTTCTGCACGGGGCCGGGTCCAACTTTCAAAATAATAGACGGGTCTGGGTCGGTTTAGTGTAGCACATTTATGGGTCTCTTCGGGTTCGGGTGCGAATTTTTGGACCCGTGTAGACCTCTAGTCATGACCACTACCAGTGAAAGAGACCAATTTTGATATCACAGCAAAAAGTCATCCTATTACACAGTTATAGTTTTTCTTTATGCACATGGAAGCAACTTAATACGCTGCATGCATAACGCAAGTCTGCTTAATACAGCATTACTTATTTCACAAAGAGGGTTTTAATAAAGCAATTTGAATGGCACTTCACCTGTGTGCTCTCATCATGGAAGCCTTCCAGGAAGCTCTCCAGCAGCTCATCTGCATTGTCGATTCTCTCTGCGTACTCTCCCACAATCCAGATCATTGCTGCGCGTGCCTCGGGCTCATCAAGAGAGTCCAGGTTCTCACACAGAGTGGCAATCACGCTCTCATACCTGACAATACATTCAAGAAAAAACCAACAGTGAAGCAGCAAAATGGCATAGTGGGGGTAGGATGGGTTCAGTGAATCTTTATTGAATTCTTCTTCAACACATTTTATATGAAAGGCATGGCTGGACAGAGGCTGTGTCAGGACAATGAACCTCTAACATCTGGATAATGAACCTTAGCCAAACAGAAATAGGATGCAGTTTAGAGAGAGAAAGAGAAAAACAGCTTTAGTGACAAAGAGGTCAGAGAGAGGGGAAATTGTACAACACACACAGAGAAACCTACTTGTTGGGGTACTTGCGGAAGATGTCCTTGATGACCACAATGGCTTCCTGCACCACATAATTGACCTTGGTCTGAATGAGGTCAAGCAGTGTGCTGACACAACGCTCTGCTGATTGCTGTAACAGAGACAGGAGAGACAGAAAGAGAGATCAGCTGATCTGCTTAAGGATAAATGGCATCATCCAGAAATCAGTTAACCAAATAAGCAGTTGGCTTTTGTTTCACATCAGGTTGAACCATTTCATCAGGAGCGGTAAACTTTACAATTAAAATGAACACTCGTCAGACTGCCAGTGTTAATTAAGTTAATAATAATGTTATCCGAATCAAGGTCAGGCCAGCTCACCTCTACTTTAATAGCACAGCGGCCAATGGCTCGTACAGCTTTACGCACAAAGTCCACGTCCACTTCAGTGGCATATTCCTTCAGCTCAGCCAGCACCTACACCACCCAAACACACAGAAATTTAGCACAGACTCTCATAAGCATACATGACAAATGTTAATGTGATACACAGTGGGGTCCAAAAGTGAGTGATCAATAAATACAAACAATTAAATAACAATGAAAATGCTAAAAAAAAAAAAAAAAGAAGGAGAAAAGCTAAACAAATTTTAGGTATGAACTCTAAAAAGAATGAATTATACTTGATAGAAAGTCCCTTTAAATTGGTCATGACAAGAAACATTGTCGCATGACATTAAAAATTAGGCAGACCATAAATATATTTTGCTGCTGTCATTAATGCAAAAGAAGAACAAACCAAATACTCAGACATTCTCAAATTCATGCTGATTTGTTATTAACACTAGTATTTTCACTAGTAGTCTCAGACTTTTGGGCCCCACTGTATTCTGGGTAGTGTAACAGAAAAATGTATGAACATAAATGATCATGCAGAGATCATGTTTCACATTAGTGAAGTGTAGTTGTATATGTGGCGTTTCATTCACCTGAGCAATGTTGGCCTGAGACGCCAGGCGGATCATGATATCCAGCTTCTCCAGCTTGACATAGATTGGGTCATTATATTTCACAAAGAAAACCTTCATCTCATGCTTCAGAATTTCAGGGCTGGTAAAAACGCAGTATAAAAATGAAAAGTAAAAAATATTATAATTAAGTTTATTTACAAAAAAATATATATTTGTGCATTAATTTTTGAGAAAACCAAACCATCATCACTTAAAGCAGCACTATGTAACTTTTTCTGTGTTCAAAATTTGCTAAATGTATATAATGAGCGAGTACATTATGAATTCATCTTCCAAACCACGTTTTTGTCTGATTCCGAATCACTACGGTACACTTATAATAAGTACTTATATTTGGACTATTGTAGCCTGGTCGGGTCGTCACCGCTGCGGAGTAACACATACCTGCGTGAATCGCCATAGACATAAACTTAGAGAAGTAGCTCCAGTTGGAGTTCTGCCGCGGGATGTGTGCAGTTCTGTTTATTAACCGCTAGAGCGCCAAAAGTTACATAGTGCTGCTTTAATATAAACTAATTTATTTACCTTAGCTCTGCACCTACCGTTTCTGTACGATGAGGTTAATGTTTCTCAGGGCAACATACTGCAGTTCAGGTTCAGCTGAGAGCAGCGTGACCAACGGAGGAGCAAGTTTCTTCAGAAGAGTGCCGTAATAGTCTAGATCTTTAGGAAGCATCTCCATGAACTTCATCAGAACCTTCACGGCAGACAGAACCACGGCAGAGTTAGCGTGGGACAGCCGTGGAGTTACACGCTCACAGATACTGTGGGAGGAGAGAGAGAAACATGCTTCAACAAGGCAGAGGAAAAAAATCTTTAAGGTCAAAGACACGCTGTGTAGTGTAACATTGGCTGAATTAGGGCTGTTTAAAAATAAATAAATAAATAACACTGATGGTACAAATAACTGCAATCTACATTTGAACAATCCTATATTGTTTCTTAAAATCCCTAACTGAATCAACAGTGATTCAAAGCCAACTCTGATTTAATTAAACTCAGTTCAAGTAATCAATGTAAACAATAAGTCCAACACTAGATTAGCTTTATTAGTGAAGCTAGTGTCTATGTATTATGTAGACTTCATCAGAGAAACCATTTAGAGTGCACCCCACAGGAGTGATGAAATAACATTGCCCTCTGACCTCTGTGACTCGCGATCGTCACGGGGCATGTAGTTGGCCAGGCAGTCGAGGATGAAGATCTGGCCCCACTCGGTGCATTCATTAAGGGCTGTCAGGAGCTTATTAATTGTCTGAGGGTTCAGGTCCAGAAGGTTGCTGTTAGGATGAGACTCTGCTATCTCGGACAGAGCCGCTACTGCATTTGCTACCACCTAATGGAGGGGGAAAAAAAGAGGCGTTAAACTCAATACAGTGGTATTGTGTGTGAATGGTCTCGAGTTTCGCACAACAATAGCATGTAATTACACACCATGGAGACTAAGAGAGAGCTAAATGGCACTAGCAAGCCCACGGATGCCCTTAAAACAAATATAAGTGCATGTGCAAGTGAATTAGTGTGAGAACAAAATGCACTCAGGGATATTTATCTAAGTTCAGAGATTATTCTTTAGAATATTGCCAGCATCTAACCAGGACTTAGATTTTATATTCCTTTCACATGTTTTATCTTATTTGGCTAGTTGGGTTATGATGCCCTACCATGGGGTTGGAGTCGGAGATCAGGTCTTTCAGGGTGTCCAGGAAGCCCTGGTCTTCCACCAGCTGGGCGTTAATGTCATGCAGCTTGGCGACACAAACTGCAGCAGTCTTCCTTACGTAAGGGTCTTCGTCTTTCAGACACTTCCTTAGAGGTTCACACAGGTACTCCGTGATCTTGTCCACTCGGATGCAGCCCATGGTGCGCACAGCAAGGGCACGGATCAGAGGGTTTGGGTCCTCACAGTCCTGCAGGAAAGAACATATCACCAACACACATTAGCCCTAAAATACAGACATTTTCAAAAGTTTGGGGTCAGTAAGATTTTTTAAAATGTTTTAGAAAGAAAAATGTCCTATTATTAATGTTGAAGACTTGTATCTGGGTACCATTTAATATTTTTGTGAAAATACATTCACATATACACATTCACATATAAATATATTTACTGCAGGATTGTGTGATGGTTCCAAACAGCATTTTTTTTTTAAATAGAAAGATTTTGTGTAACATTATAAATGTTTTTACTGCCACTTTTGATCAATTTAATGCATCTTTTGATCGATTTATTTATTAGCTTATTTATATGTGTGCGTTCAAGTTTGTTGAATGTACATAAACATATGTCAAGCTATCAACTACTTTACAGAAAAACTAGCTAAGCTAAGTTGCAAAAATGCTACAAGCTACTACATATTTTCATAAATCAGGTTTTAGTTACACTGTGCAAAAACATGTTAAATAATGTCTGTGAAAATATCATTTGCACAGAAAAAGAACAATGAAAGTCAATGGAAAGTCTCCACCATGAAAAAAATGCTACTCCATTACTTGAAAGAAATTTTCTACTGAAAAATTGCATATTTTAAAAACTAGCAATGAAAAAAGTCAACTGAGAAAACTAACAGCTTTGCTGTTTGCAGCACCACTAAAGTCCAACACTGAAAGACCGAAAAAAAAATTTATAATACATGACAAAGATCCTAAGGGACTTGAAAACTTTTTGCTGTGTTTTCTAATTTGCTGCGATTGGCCTTATGGCCTAGTTGCCCTTCTTGCTTTAGTTTAGTTTAATGTAGTTTATTTTTTATTGAGCACATTTCTACTGCCACAAGAACAGCCGAAAGTGCTATACAGCACAATCAAGAAAACCAAACAAAAGTCAGTAACAAAACACAGCATCATAAAAAACACTGATATTTAGGTCTCTCTTAAATCAGACTCAAAAGCCAAGATATAAAAGTGCTTCCTCAAAGCCATTTTACAAGCGATCAGAGAGGGGGCAGAGCGGATGGCTAGCGGTTATTCCATAACCGAGATCCGGTTATTGAAAAAGCCCTATCACTTTAGTCTTCATCTTTAGGCATTCATAATGTGTCTCTCGTTCCATTCTCAGGTGTGTGGGAAGCCAGCAAAAACTCAATAGTGCTGATGGAGCAACTGCCATGCAGACTGTACCATCCTATAAAGACTTCCTTTTCTAGTACTCAGAGTACTTCACAGTCCGGAGCGCGGGTTTCATCTGTCTGAACGTCGGGGCTTGTTTTATAATCCATATACATTACAGTTTTTTGCATTGGAAAGTAAATGAATATCCAATAATCTATATCTATTGCCTGTGCAAACTGTAGGATAAAATATTTAAAATATGTCTTGCAATAAAGCTATTTGTCGTTTCACTGATGTCTGAACTCTACCTTCACAAAGGTGTTGACTGCCATAATGGCCATGTCTGGCTGGCTCTTGGCATAATTCATCAAGTACAGATAGACCAGCTTCTTCAGCTCCAGATTATCCGTCTGCATGCAGTTCACAACATCAGGAAACAGTGCACTGGGAACAAAAATATTAATATCAGAAATATAATACCATAAACTCATACTGTCCCAATGGAAATATACAGAGTAGCATATGAAAGAGTGAGCCATTCACACAAATGCTGCATATTTAACTGTAGAAAAACCATCAAGGTAAAAAATGGCTCATCTTACCTGACATCTTTTCCCACTGTCATAGACGCAATGACCTTCTTCACTGCCTCCTTCTTCTTCTCTTTCTTATCACTGTTGAGCTCTGCCTTCAGCTCAAAGATCTCCCCTGAAGGGTCCCACACACAACAATTTATAACTTTTAGATCACAAAACTAGAGCATGAAAATAATGTGCTTCCAGAAAAACAGTGCAAGTCTAGACAGCCAGTATTAGAGGAGTTGTTTGCCTTATGTATTAAAAGAGAAAACAACAATTCAATCATAATTCTGTGTAAAGTGTTCTTCATGGCTTTGACCAAGTAACGTGTGCAGCTCTATTTGCAGGTAAAATACTCTGTTCTGGCACAATCATGTGTCTGCAAGTGACTGTAGACTGCAGCTAAATAAGACTAAACAATATTAGACTCCATTAGTGTACTGTGGTCTGCAGAAACAGAGCAGGAATATGTAGCAAAGGGCTAAATGCTGATCGATTTAACAGTATTTAAATGTGTAATGGTGCGGTGCAATTGATGATCTGCATTGGCCAGAACAGACACAGTAAATGTTTAAATCTCTTTTACATAAAGAGATACACTAATCCCAAAACAGCTGCATCTTAAAAAAAAATAAACATCAGAAAACATCAGACCTTTCTTGGTAGTGGTGAAATACTTGGAGTCTGTCATCTTGGATCCCAAGCCTCGGTTCTCCTGTAGAAGAAAAATAAGGTTTCTAAGCCCATAAGAAAAGTGTGGAAGAGAATAAAGGGAGGTAGAATACTGAAAATGTGCAAGCACAGGGGAATAAGAGGAAGTCGAGTCCCTGTCCTGCTGATATCTTCCCTGATGTTTCTTACAGATTGTGGAGTGGGGAAAACGTTGCACAAAAACACATTGTTAAAGCTTCATGTTCTCTTTCTGTCAGCAAATTAGATTGTCTATGTGCAGTGATTGTCCTCTCATCCTATCTAAATCTTCTGTGAAGAGTTTCCCATTTCCTGTTATTGAACATTAGACTCTCGCCATCACATGAAAGGTCTTTTAAGAGGAAGAGAAATATTAGGATACAACAGTATTTCACTTGATTCAGCCTATCAAGAATCCATTTATTAGGTCAACAAACAGTAAAACCGTAATATTGTGAAATATTATGACAATTTAAAAAACTGTTTTCTATTCTGAATATATTGTAATAAAATTGTATGTAATTTATTTCTGTGATGCAAAGCTGAACTTTCAGCAGCCATTACTCAAGTCTTCAGTGTCACATGATCCTTTAGAAATGCTTAAATATTTTTTATTATTATCAATGTTGAAAAAACTTGTGCTGCTTAATATTTCTGTTGAAATGCATAATACATTTTTTCAGGATTTTTGATTAATAGGAAGTTCCAAAGAACAGTATTTATTTGAAAAAAAAATTTGTAACATTGTGTAAGTCTCTACTGTTACTTTTGATCAATCCTTGCTGAATAAAAGTGTTTATTTCTTTCAAAAAAAAAAAACACTATTACTGACCACAAAACTTTTAAAAACGTATGTATGTATATGTGTGTGTGTTCTTCTTCTCTTTCTTATCACTGTTGAGCTCTGCCTTCAGCTCAAAGATCTCCCCTGAAGGGTCCCACACACAACAATTTATAACTTTTAGATCACAAAACTAGAGCATGAAAATAATGTGCTTCCAGAAAAACAGTGCAAGTCTAGACAGCCAGTATTAGAGGAGTTGTTTGCCTTATGTATTAAAAGAGAAAACAACAATTCAATCATAATTCTGTGTAAAGTGTTCTTCATGGCTTTGACCAAGTAACGTGTGCAGCTCTATTTGCAGGTAAAATACTCTGTTCTGGCACAATCATGTGTCTGCAAGTGACTGTAGACTGCAGCTAAATAAGACTAAACAATATTAGACTCCATTAGTGTACTGTGGTCTGCAGAAACAGAGCAGGAATATGTAGCAAAGGGCTAAATGCTGATCGATTTAACAGTATTTAAATGTGTAATGGTGCGGTGCAATTGATGATCTGCATTGGCCAGAACAGACACAGTAAATGTTTAAATCTCTTTTACATAAAGAGATACACTAATCCCAAAACAGCTGCATCTTAAAAAAAAATAAACATCAGAAAACATCAGACCTTTCTTGGTAGTGGTGAAATACTTGGAGTCTGTCATCTTGGATCCCAAGCCTCGGTTCTCCTGTAGAAGAAAAATAAGGTTTCTAAGCCCATAAGAAAAGTGTGGAAGAGAATAAAGGGAGGTAGAATACTGAAAATGTGCAAGCACAGGGGAATAAGAGGAAGTCGAGTCCCTGTCCTGCTGATATCTTCCCTGATGTTTCTTACAGATTGTGGAGTGGGGAAAACGTTGCACAAAAACACATTGTTAAAGCTTCATGTTCTCTTTCTGTCAGCAAATTAGATTGTCTATGTGCAGTGATTGTCCTCTCATCCTATCTAAATCTTCTGTGAAGAGTTTCCCATTTCCTGTTATTGAACATTAGACTCTCGCCATCACATGAAAGGTCTTTTAAGAGGAAGAGAAATATTAGGATACAACAGTATTTCCCTTGATTCAGCCTATCAAGAATCCATTTATTAGGTCAACAAACAGTAAAACCGTAATATTGTGAAATATTATGACAATTTAAAAAACTGTTTTCTATTCTGAATATATTGTAATAAAATTGTATGTAATTTATTTCTGTGATGCAAAGCTGAACTTTCAGCAGCCATTACTCAAGTCTTCAGTGTCACATGATCCTTTAGAAATGCTTAAATATTTTTTATTATTATCAATGTTGAAAAAACTTGTGCTGCTTAATATTTCTGTTGAAATGCATAATACATTTTTTCAGGATTTTTGATTAATAGGAAGTTCCAAAGAACAGTATTTATTTGAAAAAAAAATTTGTAACATTGTGTAAGTCTCTACTGTTACTTTTGATCAATCCTTGCTGAATAAAAGTGTTTATTTCTTTCAAAAAAAAAAAACACTATTACTGACCACAAAACTTTTAAAAACGTATGTATGTATATGTGTGTGTGTATATATGTGTGTGTGTGTATGTGTATATATATATATATATATATATACACACATACATATTTATTTTAAATAGTACTTGTGGAAAAAAAAGAGCTTATTTTATATTGAATGGGTCAATTCACAGGGCTAACATGTTAAGATCATAAGATCATGACCAGTTGAATACTACTGACTTTATCTTGTTAACTCTGCATTATTGGACACTTTTGCTTACGCAATAAATTAAACTTGGCTAACTGCAAGCAGTGTATTTCTACAGTGACATGGGTAACTGAAAATGGTTCCACATTCACCCACTATTTGTCTAAGTCCAAGACGAATGCCATATTGGCAAAAAAGAAAAAGTGTGACAGTGCTACGTTACCTCATTTCACACTTCAATTAAACTCAACTTCAAAAATGATATAGTTTGAAATTAAGATTAAGGGGACAAAAACAGCCATGTGCTATTTCTTCTTCTCCTTTCTTCTTCCCTTATTATGTAACAACACGAGGCATTTTCAATAAAGAAGCTGCAGAATTATGATCTGTGTGCATGAATGAATTGTGTATCCCTGTTGAGCATTTCCATACAAACTATATTATGATCATCCATGAAACAGCACTTGTCAGTTAATGTTCACACCCGTCTAAATGGCCTCGAAGAATGACTAACAATACTTACACAGACAGTAATTTAGTAAGGCAACATTACCAGTCCACTATCTCTCCACATGCATAAATAATTGATCAAGGTCTGCTTGTGGTATTTCATTACCGAACATACCAAAATCACTACAATATCATTACACCCCTTCGGAAAAAAATGCACCATGTTAACTACATGTTAACTACAATTGCAATAATAATTAGCAAAAATACTGTTCTTTTGAACGTTCTATTCACCAAAGAATTCTGAAAAAATGCATCATGGTTTCCACCGTATTATTAAGCAAACATTTTTTAACATTTAATAATAATAATAATAATAATAATAATAATAATAAGTAAGGATATGACACTGAAGCCTGGAGTATATGTGTGTGTGTGTGTATGTCAAGTCAAGTCAAGTCACCTTTATTTATATAGCGCAAATTATTTTTTCATTTCTTTTATGTAAAGCACTTTGAATTACCATTGTGTATGAAAAGTGCTATATAAATAAACTTGCCTTGCCTTGCCTAATCACGCGGGTCAAAAGTAAGGAGAGATAACTGACAAAGATTTTGGAGTATTTGCTCCTCAACAGATCCCGAGCTCACTGACAAATATCTTTTATCGTAATATGTGCTCGCTTTACACAGTGTGCGTGCGATCGCGAAATTGAAAGTGAAAGTGAACTGCGAGCGCTCATTCACATATTGATAGCGGTGCCCTGATGTGCGAAAATAATATACAATATTAGAATGTTTGCGGGAGCGGACACAAAAATCGCGTGAGTGGATGGGAGCATGCGGTAATGGTAATAAGTTCAGCGAGAGCGGTATCAACAAGCCCCATGCTATCACGCAGCGGCGCAGTCAGTCAGTGAGCGCTGTAACAGTCACATCTGGCAGGATTTCATAAATAAACTACAAAGAACCCCACTATTCGGACAAATATACATAATGAAAAGAAGATACAAAATGTAATACCTTGGAAAATGGCATTTAAGACTTTTTAATACTTAAGGGCCTTAATTTTATCTAAATCAACTTTTAATACTTTTTAAGACCCCGCGGACACCCTGCTCCATTACATATCTTTGTCACGCATTTCTTTTATGTAAAGCACTTTGAATTACCATTGTGTATGAAAAGTGCTATATAAATAAACTTGCCTTGCCTTGCCTAATCACGCGGGTCAAAAGTAAGGAGAGATAACTGACAAAGATTTTGGAGTATTTGCTCCTCAACAGATCCCGAGCTCACTGACAAATATCTTTTATCGTAATATGTGCTCGCTTTACACAGTGTGCGTGCGATCGCGAAATTGAAAGTGAAAGTGAACTGCGAGCGCTCATTCACATATTGATAGCGGTGCCCTGATGTGCGAAAATAATATACAATATTAGAATGTTTGCGGGAGCGGACACAAAAATCGCGTGAGTGGATGGGAGCATGCGGTAATGGTAATAAGTTCAGCGAGAGCGGTATCAACAAGCCCCATGCTATCACGCAGCGGCGCAGTCAGTCAGTGAGCGCTGTAACAGTCACATCTGGCAGGATTTCATAAATAAACTACAAAGAACCCCACTATTCGGACAAATATACATAATGAAAAGAAGATACAAAATGTAATACCTTGGAAAATGGCATTTAAGACTTTTTAATACTTATTAAGGGCCTTAATTTTATCTAAATTGATTTATCAACTTTTAATACTTTTTAAG
>NW_015664998.1:374900-382992 GCF_001515625.1 Sinocyclocheilus rhinocerous | reverse complement strand
GCAAAAAATGTGTTTATGTATATATATATATATATATATATTCTGTTCATGTATATACTGTATTCTATATATAGTACAAGTCAAAAGTTTGGACACAGGAATGGGAAAGTGTAAAAACTTTTGACTGGTGCTGTACTATAATATACACAAAGAATATCGGCCAATATATCGATATCAGCCTTTTCTTTACTCCCTAATATCGGTATCGGCCACTCAAAATCCCATATCGGTCGGGCTCTAATATATATATATATATATATATATATTAGTAATTTTTGTAACAAAGACTTAAAGCTTAGCAGTGGTAAAGCCAAAGGTTCAAAACTGATAACGCTGGCAGGCCCATATCAAAGTAATGAACAAGAATATATGGAACAGTACACCTCTTTATCTATACATTAAAAAAAATACAGCCATTTCAACCGGTTCATTTTTAAACGAGAATAATAATCTATCTCGTCAACCTGTGAAGCGGCGTCACAGCTAACATTAGCGCAGTAAGTTACAGAAGTAACGTTAACGTTAGCTGTCAACTGTCAGAGAGCTGACAGACTCCATTGAACAACCGTTAGCGTGATGCAGCGTGTGATCTTAACTGATTACCAACAACCCTAACATCACAACTGGTTAAATATATACGTGGCGCAGCGGTGACAGTCACACACACCACAGCCGCTTCAGTGTAACGTTAGGTAAACCCACAGAGCTAACTAGCAAAACCCATTTATTACGCCCTAAATCCGACATTTTCAAACAAATTTTCAACCTAGAATTATCCAAGGGTCTTTCTTCTAATCCTAAGAGCGAACTCGCCCTTCACTCACACAAAGCTGACTTGCCCACTCCATTTTTGGCGGATGAATGAACCTGCTCGCGGAATTGTAGATAGTCGATGGTGTGTTAGCTGAATGCTAATGGCTCGCCAGCTAAAGCTTCATGACCTTCTTAATCAGGGTTTATGGGAGCGCACAGTTAAGCCTTTAATCCAGCGGACTGTATTACTGTCCAACCATGCAGCGCACAAAGCCATAGATAAGTAGAAACGAGGCACCGTACCTCAGGTAAACCGAGAAATGCTCCTTACCGAAGTGAAGAGTGAGTGTGTACAAGTCGGCCTTCTTCCTTCCCTCCCACCTTACATGTTTTGTCATCATATGATTCACACTTCCGTCTTCCGCCTTCATTAAGAGGAGTTTTCGTCTCATGTTACATGCTGCTGAATGCAATAAGATTACAGTAAAATCATCATTGGTTTTCAGTTTGAATTCATTTAAACATAAGACTCAGATGTTATGATATAGTTATGCGAGCATAAATTACACAATACCCTACAAATTTTGCACCTAATATCCTATTCTATTGGAAATAGCAAAACTTGCTATAGGTTATTCTGTTATATCCTCACATAAGCATGTCAACAAAATCATTGTCAATGAATGTCTTATTTTGTGTAATGTCAAGTTTACAAATGCATTTTAACTTTTCATCTTATCAAGATATCTTGAATATAAATTTTCGAACACAACAAGTTTTCTATTTTTTGTCATTATTTCTCTTCTACTAAATTTTGAATGTTCTCTAAATTTTGATATATATTATTAAAATAATAGGTCATTGTGGCCATCATATGTGTATCTTCATTCCACATTAAAGAAGAAATACAAAGCATTTCATACAAAACATTTTTTTATTACAAGAATTAAATTAACAGCAATTGGTTTTCAAGGAACAGTGGAATGTTGGTCTTGCAATATTGCTATTCCACACAGACAAATTCCACAATGTCAAGACCTTACATTTCATTGTCAACATTAAAGAAAAACAATCAGCCAAACAATCTGCAGAAATTAAAAGTGAATCAATACACATTCAGATTTCAAATCATCCAACAGCCTTTTCATTTACTGAAACCAGAGCATGACATAGATTCAACATGCATTTTGTAGATCACATTCTGAACATCATATTTGCATAATGCAAATCAGATGGGTTTGCTCAAGTAAATAAAACATGTGAATCTACATGCTTGTAGTTCCGATGTCAATAATGGAAGAAAAAAAAAAACATCCATGCAATAAATATATATTTTTAAATGTATAAATGTGATTAGAAACGCATAACGAATGTCATCATAGAAAAGAAACATCTTTCTGTAAAAAGTTTTTTTTTTTTTGGAAAGCAGAACAGAATAAATTCTGGAGCTCAAAGTGGGTTAACTGTACAAATGTATGGCAGTTAATTAGATACTTTAATGACGACTGAATGTGTAGTGTGTATGTGTGTTTGACTAAATTGAGAATTAGGCACAGCAATATAATTTGAAAGACAGCAGAAAGCTCTACTCTAACCCTAACCCTAACCCTAACCTATGTGAGAAATTTAACAGTGTCCTAAAGTGTCACAACAGACGTTTAAATGGCAATGAACATAGAAGCAATGTGTAGTGATGCATTGTATTGCAGTTTTTACACAAGAGGTGTTGTGGAGTGTCATTGGCCATGCTAACAGCAATAATCCTACGGTTGCAGTCCTTAAGGCAAAAACACTGAAAACCATTTCCATAAAATCTGCCTTACATTTTCTGACCCCTTTAATGTTCACTAAAACAGCGAACATCAGAACATCTCTCAATAAAACACTTGAGCTCATAAATACACGGCAGTAATGTATAAAGCCTCCAAAAGAGAACATACCAAAAGTAAACATTTCATCCATCCATTCAGAAACATACAACATTGTCCCTTTATGATAAAACAGTTCACCCACAACCAATCACCAATGCCTAATAACTTACTCATTTAATATAAATAATCAATCCAATGCCAAACCAATATGTATGTAGTGTAATTCATTTAAGTAGAGTCAACGTTTTCCCCTATTTTAAGCAATGGTCTACTAGATGTGTTTGGGGAAAAAAACACAATCCATAAACATCCACTCAAGTCAAACTTTCTTATTATACTTTCAAGTCACACAAACATCACCAGTACCAATCAGTTAAAAAAAAGAGAGAGATTTCAACCACTTGGTGGCGCCATAAAGCTTTAAAAGAAATGTAATATCTGCTGCTGATGATGACAACAGTAGAAAATATCACTACTTCATAAGCAGTTTTGGACTCAATATGGCTTTCACAATAAAAGGGCCTGATTTCCTGGATGATTACCATTTGTATACATAGTTTGTAGTGATTTCCATATTTTGAAAAACATCTGATCGGTGTTTAATATGGCACTATCTTTTATTAAATGTCATTCATTTCTCACTTGTAGATAAATCGAGCAATTTACTTTAAACATAGACTTTAAACAGAGGAACGCTGATAAAGCATGATCTTGTTGTTACTGTGACCTTAAACATGTGCGATTGTCTCAGAGTTGACAAAACACAGGATCCATCCAGTATAACAAACATTCCCTACCTCACACTCTCAGACTGAACCACCCAGATACATACACACACCATCTCTTCATCTCTATTTCACAAACACAACTTCTCATCCTTACTTTAAGGCAAGAACATTTGTCAAGGCAACATTCAATAGCAACATTGCATAGCTAAGGCAGAATTACCATACTGAAATAAACAGCATACATTTTGTACATTAATATTAAAGTCAATTAATAATTATTATATTTACATTACACTACCACGCATTTAAGCAAATTAACATATTTTACATAAAAACCTATACATTAACCATATTAATTTGTACAGAAAACAATAAAATACAACATTTGTTTGTCTGCCAAGGTGATATTAAGCACATAATGTGTGAATTATGTCTTCTCATAAACGTTTCTGAGAAGATTCCTCGAACCGATTCAACAAGCTGATATGCCGTCCTATTTATCCTGGGCTAAAACAACAGTACAGCCACTTAAATTGCATTTCCAATTTGGATCATTTGGATTTCACATGGAAGTATGGTCAAAATGTCATTTAGGCGTTTGTCTTGCACATAAAATTACACCAAACTGATTCCAACATCTTATTCGCTCTACTGATTCTACAGCTCTTATTCTCCAGTATGCAGTATACTCAGTATATTACAATTCCCTGATTAAAATAAGATTTTTACACTTCGTTCCAAAACTTAACAAATGAATACTTTACTAAACCAGCTAAAATTTGTCCTCATGGAACTAATTCAAAAACAGGTCATGAGGATATTAATAAAGAGCATTAAAACCTATACAAATCTCTTAAGGGAAATGCAGTAATTTCCTTTCTCAAACAGAAAAAAAAATCTATGGAAAAATGATGACTCGAACAAAATTAAACATAGCTCAGATGGTGCATGTACAGTAGCTCTCCGATTTACTTCACAACAGGCTATGTTGGTCCACGATGTCAAGAATGGCGTTGTATGTTCTTTGCCACTTTAGGACACATCTGTCTCCAGTGAAATGACAGTAAGGATTCCAGCATCCTGCTACATGTTTTACACAACAGTCAGATGTTCATCATCTCAGTCTTACAAATGTGCTTTTTTTTCCACCCTTCCTTTCTCTAATCTGACTATAAAGCTTTATATGCTGAGCGAATGAATACAGACCAAGTCAGTTGCTTGTGTACATCATCATCATCATTCACTACATCCAGGCCTTGTTGTCTAGGCTGGACTCTGAAGAATAGGCAAACTCTCTAGAGCCAATAGCTGGGGAACGATGCTGTGGCTGGATGAGGTCAGCAAAGGCCTGATGCAGAGCTTTGTGTGAGGGTTGGTGATTGTTTAAATGTGGGGACTGTGGTGGGGTCTGGAGGGGAGATGAATCGGCAGGAGACTGCTGACAATGATTTCTGTATCGTACAGGTGTAGGGATGTGTGACGGACTGTTCTCGGGTCTGTTGTCAGTGCGGGGTCTTATCCGCGGCCGTAGCTTGAGCTTGTAGATGGAGGGCACCCTCTCTGCCTTCTTTTTACCTTTCTTGGCACGGAGGATGACTGCGTCATTCGTATCCCCATTGGCCAGCGGTAGAGGAGGAGTGCAGGACCCTTCAGATGGAGGCTCACTCAGACTTAAGCACATGGAGGAGCTCTCACTGGAAGAGTCCTGGTAAGAACAGTCATCTAGAGGTGGTGGAGGGGAGGGAAATGTCTCAAGAAGTGGCAGGTCAGCATCGTCATATGGCAGGTCCGAGCGATGTTCGGTACTTTGTGGTACATCTCCCTCCCCCCCAGCCCATTCCACCAGGTCCTGCTGGCTTTTCATTGGCACCTCCGTCAAAGGGAGGCTCCCATTGATGTCTTTGGGGAGGCACACTGACCTGGATAGGCCTGGATTTGAGGCCTCTCCTTCCTCTGTGGAGCTGGAGATGGCAGGGAGCTTACGAAGACCTCCTCCTTTACCCCCCCATCGCTCTCCCTCCAGGAGCCCTCCATTGGGGAGGCCTCCACGACTCTGGCTGTGGAGAAGAGCAGGAGGGTCCTCGAGTGCACCGGTGCGAGGATTAGTCCGTTTAGACTCTCGCAAATCAGGTAGGATTCCCACCTTACCTCCGACATTAAGAGAAGATGTTGAAGAGTTAGAAGAAGAGTAAGCCGAGTCTGTAACATTAGTGTCACCCGAAGAGTTTGGGAGCACTCCTAAACCTTGTTGGGAGACAGGGAGCTGTAGCGACCTCATTTCCCTCCCAGTGGACGCTTTACCCTGCACAGCCTTGGTTTGTTGCGTGTTGGCCAGGAACTCGGCCTCAAAGCTGCGATATAAGTCTTGCTCCCTTTGAGGGTCCAGACTTGGCAGCAGGTGTAAACTAAAACTACCACTGTCCTCCTGGCTGTCCTGCTGCTGGTTGTAGGGATTTGCCCAACCTTTTTGGTCTCTCCCTGCGGGTCGTGAATTGTGTGCAGACCGAGGGGAACGTGGTGGGTGGTGATGACTTGATCGAGGGGAAGAATGCGGAGAGCGGCGCCCTGGCTGTGTGACAGGAGGAAGCAACTTTCGACTGCCAGTGGAAGGCGACAAAGGCGCAGGGGGGCGTGGCGCTACCATCCCCTTTTTCACAGGACTACCGCTGGCACAGCTTTTCACAGGTGAGTTAGAGGCTGAGGAAGATGCTTGCCTTCTGGGCAAACTTCCATTTGTTTTTGAGGATGCTGCGGGCATGTGCTTGGGTCTTAGTTCCTCTCTCCGATCTACTGAAAGAGAATGAGGGTCTCTGCGGCGAGGTGATGATCCAAGGCTGACGTCACCCAATCTAGGAGTCTTGCCCTGGCTGAGGGAGCGTGGAGCCAGCAGCTTCCTAGGACCTTCGGGTCCTAGTGATCTGCCTCTCTCTGTGCGGGGAGTTCGATGTACCTCTGTTGGGACCTGTGGTGGAGTAGGTTTCAAGACTGAGGTGGACAGTGGTGCAGGGCGCTCTCTGGAAGCACTACGGGCACGGGTCTGAGGGGTTCTCAGGGCTGGAATCTGTGCTCCTGCTCCAGGACGCTCAATCACGTGTTTCCCTTCCTTACGGTTCACCAGCAGAACCACCTCGTCTCCATGAGCATGCCGTGTACCCAGAGAGAAGCGTCCTCCTCCTGTGCTTCCTCCTCCACCTTTAGACGAGGCTGTGGAAGAGTCACTATCTCCTGATAGCCTGCGAGTCAGAAGAGATTCCTTATTCCTGTGTGTAAGAGAAAAGAGAGAACGATTAAGATTAAGATGGATATTGGGATGTATGGGATTACAAAAAAAACAAAAAAACAAGCCATAATTCTCAAACATCTTATTTTTATGATATTTTTGACATATTTTGTGTCACATACACATCACCTTAAAGGCCTTTAATTTCTTTCTTGGTATTCTTGGTTAGAATTACTAATCCACATAACTTCCATAATCTCCATGATTTTATGTGATACTTATCACATTTAACAACATTGAGAATCTGTACCAAGCATGCAGGGAAATGCATGCAAGGTTGTATCCTCAGCAGCCATATTTTTGGATTAAAGAAAACCATCATATAGGAAGGGAGAGAGAGGGATTACTCATGCTCTGGCATTATCAAACACACGCACACAGACACTTTCTTACATACACTACCTCTTAAATTCTTAAGAATGAAACTGACATTGTCCCTCTTTCCTTTAACCTTAAACTGGCTTGTGTAAACCGAGACAAAACACTAAAAACAGAGTGTGTTTATGAATAAAATCACTGCTTTAAAATAATTTCTTAAACTTAGAACTTCCAGATCCCAAGATACACTTGAAAGTGAAAGTGCTACCTTATTCTGCCCTCATTTGATTTTATTCAAATATACACTCTTATTTAGACAAGAAAGTGAAAAACACACACCATGACACCCGGGTTCTGTAATGGGACCTGCATAAACCCTGTTCTGACCGGTTTCTTCAGTGACAGACTTGGGGGCTGAGATTATCCTAATCTTCAGTAATCCAGTCTGCCTCACCTGCAGCTCTGGGAGTGCAAGTGTTAAAGTGTGCTGCTCTGACGCTTGGCCTTCATCATTAGTTAGCCTACGGAAACCGAGGCACACAGCCAAGGTAAACCAGCAAGCTGTTCATGGTCCAGTTATACAATGTCTTGGCTGCACACACGGACATACAATATACCATGTGATGGAAATAATGAAGCACCTTTTGAAACTTCAGGATGTTTAGGAGTTATTTGTTCATTGCTCTAAGTGTGCAGTGATGCATAAAGTGTTTATATAGTCATGCTTAAATATTAATTTCAGGCAGTTGTAAAAGAAAGAAAGAAAATATATATAACTGTCCATTTGCTCAGGAAATACTAAAAAAATTAATGACTAAAAAATATATACATTTATCCAAAACATGTTATCACTTGCATAATTAGGCAGAGAGAACACTGTGTCTACTTGTAAAATTGTAATAATTTTTTTCTAACACAAGGGGGAGTCACAAACTGGACAAGAAGAGGATTGATGTCAGGACAATGTCACCTGGGATTAGTTCAAATCTGCTTGCAATAATCTGCGGGTGTGTGTGTGTGTGTGTGTGTGTGTGTGTGTGTGTGCCTTAAGATGCAGCTCATCGTGGGGGTACAGTGCACAAGTAGAGTGCTATAATTTGTGTCGAGTTAACTAGGTCAGTGTGAGCAAATGGCAGACACCC
>NW_015664998.1:354085-368723 GCF_001515625.1 Sinocyclocheilus rhinocerous | reverse complement strand
AGGCAGGCACACTGACCTGGATAGGCCTGGATTTGAGGCCTCTCCTTCCTCTGTGGAGCTGGAGATGGCAGGGAGCTTACGAAGACCTCCTCCTTTACCCCCCCATCGCTCTCCCTCCAGGAGCCCTCCATTGGGCCTCCACGACGGCACCTCCGTCAAAGGGAGGCTCCCATTGATGTCTTTGGGGAGGCACACTGACCTGGATAGGCCTGGATTTGAGGCCTCTCCTTCCTCTGTGGAGCTGGAGATGGCAGGGAGCTTACGAAGACCTCCTCCTTTACCCCCCCATCGCTCTCCCTCCAGGAGCCCTCCATTGGGGAGGCCTCCACGACTCTGGCTGTGGAGAAGAGCAGGAGGGTCCTCGAGTGCACCGGTGCGAGGATTAGTCCGTTTAGACTCTCGCAAATCAGGTAGGATTCCCACCTTACCTCCGACATTAAGAGAAGATGTTGAAGAGTTAGAAGAAGAGTAAGCCGAGTCTGTAACATTAGTGTCACCCGAAGAGGCTGGGAGCACCCCTAAAGCTTGTTGGGAGCCAGGGAGCTGTAGCGACCTCATTTCCCCTCCAGTGGATGCTTTACCCTGCACAGATTTGGTTTGTTGCGTGTTGGCCAGAAACTCGGCCTCAAAGCTGCGATATAGGTCTTGCTCCTTTTGAGGGTCCAGACTTGCCAGCAGGTGTAAACTAAAAATACCACTGTCTTCCTGGCTCTCCTGCTGCTGGTTGTAGGGATTTGCCCAACCTTTTTGGTCTCTCCCTGTGGGTCGTGAATTGTGTGCAGACCGAGGGGAACGTGGTGGGTGGTGATGACTTGATCGAGGGGAAGAATGCGGAGAGCGGCGCCCTGGCTGTGTGACAGGAGGAAGCAACTTTCGACTGCCAGTGGAAGGCGACAAAGGCGCAGGGGGGCGTGGCGCTACCATCCCCTTTTTCACAGGACTACCGCTGGCACAGCTTTTCACAGGTGAGTTAGAGGCTGAGGAAGATGCTTGCCTTCTGGGCAAACTTCCATTTGTTTTTGAGGATGCTGCGGGCATGTGCTTGGGTCTTAGTTCCTCTCTCCGATCTACTGAAAGAGAATGAGGGTCTCTGCGGCGAGGTGATGATCCAAGGCTGACGTCACCCAATCTAGGAGTCTTGCCCTGGCTGAGGGAGCGTGGAGCCAGCAGCTTCCTAGGACCTTCGGGTCCTAGTGATCTGCCTCTCTCTGTGCGGGGAGTTCGATGTACCTCTGTTGGGACCTGTGGTGGAGTAGGTTTCAAGACTGAGGTGGACAGTGGTGCAGGGCGCTCTCTGGAAGCACTACGGGCACGGGTCTGAGGGGTTCTCAGGGCTGGAATCTGTGCTCCCGCTCCAGGACGCTCAATAATGTGTTTCCCTTCCTTACGGTTCACCAGTAGAACCACCTTGTCTCTATGAGCATGCCGTGTACCCAGAGAGAAGCGACCTCCTCCTGGGCTTCCTCCTCCACCTTTAGACGAGGCTGTAGAAGAGTCACTATCTCCTGATAGCCTGCGAGTCAGAAGAGATTCCTTATTCCTGTGTGTAAGAGAAAAGAGAGAACGATTAAGATTAAGATGGATATTGGGATGTATGGGATTACAAAAAAAACAAAAAAACAAGCCATAATTCTCAAACATCTTATTTTTATGATATTTTTGACATATTTTGTGTCACATACACATCACCTTAAAGGCCTTTAATTTCTTTCTTGGTATTCTTGGTTAGAATTACTAATCCACATAACTTCCATAATCTCCATGATTTTATGTGATACTTATCACATTTAACAACATTGAGAATCTGTACCAAGCATGCAGGGAAATGCATGCAAGGTTGTATCCTCAGCAGCCATATTTTTGGATTAAAGAAAACCATCATATAGGAAGGGAGAGAGAGGGATTACTCATGCTCTGGCATTATCAAACACACGCACACAGACACTTTCTTACATACACTACCTCTTAAATTCTTAAGAATGAAACTGACATTGTCCCTCTTTCCTTTAACCTTAAACTGGCTTGTGTAAACCGAGACAAAACACTAAAAACAGAGTGTGTTTATGAATAAAATCACTGCTTTAAAATAATTTCTTAAACTTAGAACTTCCAGATCCCAAAATACACTTGAAAGTGAAAGTGCTACCTTATTCTGCCCTCATTTGATTTTATTCAAATATACACTCTTATTTAGACAAGAAAGTGAAAAACACACACCATGACACCCGGGTTCTGTAATGGGACCTGCATAAACCCTGTTCTGACCGGTTTCTTCAGTGACAGACTTGGGGGCTGAGATTATCCTAATCTTCAGTAATCCAGTCTGCCTCACCTGCAGCTCTGGGAGTGCAAGTGTTAAAGTGTGCTGCTCTGACGCTTGGCCTTCATCATTAGTTAGCCTACGGAAACCGAGGCACACAGCCAAGGTAAACCAGCAAGCTGTTCATGGTCCAGTTATACAATGTCTTGGCTGCACACACGGACATACAATATACCATGTGATGGAAATAATGAAGCACCTTTTGAAACTTCAGGATGTTTAGGAGTTATTTGTTCATTGCTCTAAGTGTGCAGTGATGCATAAAGTGTTTATATAGTCATGCTTAAATATTAATTTCAGGCAGTTGTAAAAGAAAGAAAGAAAATATATATAACTGTCCATTTGCTCAGGAAATACTAAAAAAATTAATGACTAAAAAATATATACATTTATCCAAAACATGTTATCACTTGCATAATTAGGCAGAGAGAACACTGTGTCTACTTGTAAAATTGTAATAATTTTTTTCTAACACAAGGGGGAGTCACAAACTGGACAAGAAGAGGATTGATGTCAGGACAATGTCACCTGGGATTAGTTCAAATCTGCTTGCAATAATCTGCGGGTGGGTGTGTGTGTGTGTGTGTGTGTGTGTGTGTGTGTGTGCCTTAAGATGCAGCTCATCGTGGGGGTACAGTGCACAAGTAGAGTGCTATAATTTGTGTCGAGTTAACTAGGTCAGTGTGAGCAAATGGCAGACACCCCGAAGGATCTATACAGACAAAACAACTGTACAAACACACAATCATGCAAAGAGTGCACCCTTTTCATATACAGTGATTCTGAGAATGACATTCTTTTCTTTGTTTTATTTTATTTTATTTATTTTTTCCTCTCTTATCATCACTATTCATATTTCTTTTTGTATGGTGAAAGTAATGGCTTTGGTTTGGCAAAAAACTAAACTCAATATCATCAATAAATTAATAAAATATGAAATGTACACTTAATTTCAAAGTCCCTTCTTAAAATTTATATTTGGAAAATGTATGAATTGTTTTATGTAGTGTTTACAAGATTTGACATGTTTATACTTCTTACATCCAAAGAAATGTTTTTTCTATAATATAAAAATTGGTGACTTTCACATTCACTTTCTAGGTGTTTTTGATTCCAGTGAGACTTTTGGGTACTTCTGTTTTAGGTGCTTTCCAATGAGCTCTAAACACGCACACAAACACACACTGCTAAAAACCCAAACACACCTTCGCTGACCTGAGAGGATTCAAGTGGCGTGGTTCTGATCTGTCTTGTGGCGGTCGAGGCAGGTGCTTTAGGTGCTTTCCAATGAGCTCTAAACACGCACACAAACACACACTGCTAAACACCCAAACACACCTTCACTGACCTGAGAGGATTCAAGTGGCATGGTTCTGATCTGTCTCGTGGCGGTCGAGGCAGCAGTGTCGTGGGTCGCCCTGCGTTAGTCTCCATCTCCACAGGTACAGCTGCATGGTGCGACCTGCCAGGCCGTGATGGAGAGGAATGTGCTGTAGCGCCCAACACAGGGTCCAAAGAGCGCCTATCGGGGGTTTTGTAGGGTGCCATGCCCTCATTGCGCCAGTGAGGTCCTGGGCTTGTGGAGCGGGAGGAGTGAGTGCTGGAGCTCTTACTGTGAGGACCCTGGCCACTTGCTTTAGCCTGCTGATACCGGTGAGCTGTTGAGGTCAAAAAAGGCAGTTCTTTTAATATTCACAAGACAAAAAGATGATAAACTTCAAAATCATAAGTGTTTTTAAACCTTTATGTACAATTGTTATGGTAAGATTACATGCTCATGAAAAGGTATTGTCTTGTACATTACCGTTCAAAAGCTTAGGGTCAGTAAGTGTTTTTTTAAAGAAATTAATAACCACAAAACACTAGAATAATAATAACCACAAAACACTAGAAACAAAAACTTATATAACATGATTTTTTATTGTAACAAAGAAAACAATCGATGTGAGAAACACATGTAGTATTGTTGAAAAATTCCAAGAAGTCTCACAGCTCAGAAACAGGAAATGACACAAGTGGTGATCTCACCGAATGCGGCGCAGCGACAGGGATCGTGTTTGTCGAGGTAATGCTCAAGTGTGTCCCAACCTCCACCCACGCGCACCATCACATGAGTCCGTAACACCTACACAGAGAGAGATGTTAACACCTTTCACGCACACAATAACATGCACAACCAAAATAAAATTCTCCTCTAATGTGCATGAATATAGTGGTCATATACAGTAACAAATACCCAAATTGTTTTATAAACCTTTTATACAGCTGATAAAAGAATTTTAGAAAATCAAAAATGAATATTGATGATTGTAGCCCTAGAAATGTAAACAGCTGGTTAAAAGATCCAGCCTGAAGACTGATTATTCAGCGGTAGATAACAGAAGTTTTGCTAAATGGAAAACGGAGTAAAAGATTGAGTCTCAGAGCTTTGAAACAAAAACATCACAGCGTATACTTTTAAGGTATGATATAATTTGTTGTTCAGTACAATGAAAGAATCAGTAGAGGTTAGATCCGCAAGGAACTGTATGAAAATCAAATTGGTCAATGTATTAATTTTGTCCATTTGTAAATGTGACACGTGCAGAGCTGTGAAACAAGCTAACAAATTCGATTTTTCTGAAGAATAATTCAGCAGTTCTTGCCTATGCAAAAGTCACTTCTACAAAGAGTATTCCATTGTGAATGGTTCCTAGGGTGATGCTAGTTCATGGCTAGGGAGTTATGGGTGATTTCTCACTGGCCCATGTCAAAATAAGCCCACCCCTAAGTCTCTATACTATTTAACCCCCTAAACATACCTCAGGTCCCTCTTTCAATATAAGTCTATGGTATTTTTTATCTGTTTTATTGTTCACCAGGAAAAGCCTGATCACTTAGCAAAATACATATCTTACCTCTCCACAACAAACTATAAAGTATGAGTTATTTTTCATGTCCGTAGCACAAGTAGTAGGGTTAGTTTGTTTAAATCCCTAACCCTCATTATGGGCAATAATAATAGTGACTCTTATCTTCAAACACCACTAATAATACAGGTGGAACAACATGACAGTCAGTTGATTATTATAAGCTCAACCCCCATGTCCTATAACACTGTTTAACAGAGATGCCCACCAACACTTCCTCCATCCACCTCACTGCAGCCTCCATTCGCCTTCATTATCATGACAACACGCTATGACAGAGCTGGAGAGAGAACAAAAAGACATCACGCACCGGCACACTCTCCCTCATTCAACCCCCTCTCAGCTGGTATTCAGAGAGAGGGGAATGGAGGAGATTTAGCATCGAAAACAGCTCTACTTTTGCTCCAAGCCCTGTTTCTTTAGCTCTTCTCTGATGAACAGAGAGAAATGTAAGATAAGAGACTGCAACTGATTCCTTTATCAAAAACGCTCAGTCAGGAAAACGCTATCTTTCACATTTTCACTGTTGTTGACTGTGTACTTCGAACCTGTTGCAGCAAAGCTCTTTATAGTTTGATCATTGCTAAACTCCATCTGCTGAGCACATGGTAAGGAATGAATAATCATGTGGTGAGTATCTGTGTGCTGTTGCCATGAAAAGAGAGCACATCTGCTGACTGGCACTATGCCCACCTGCACAAACTTACACAAGGTCTCATTTTTACAAAGACTGAAACACTCACAAATACAAGCTAAACCTTAAACTGAACTGTATCTAGGTCTGTAATTCTTCTACACAGTTCTCTGCTTGTTTCTGGATGTCTTTCCTACATAAAGATGACAGGTAAGTAGCCATACACAAAATAATTAATGTACATTATATTAATCCGTTTTATTAATCATAATTACAATAGAAATAGAAATAACTAACATTTCTGATTTCTGTCATAATTATGCAGTATTTTGCAAATGATAGGCCTGTTCATTTAACAGTGCACAAGCAGAGTGCTATAATTTGTGTTGAGTTAACTAGGTCAGTGTGAGCAAATGGCAGACACCCTGAGGGATCTACACAGACAAAACAACTGTACAAACACACAATCATGCATGTGTCCCAGTCATAACGCTTCAAGCTTCAATTCTTCTCATACAAGGATTGCATTCTCTCCATATCCATCCATGCATATAGTGATTCTGTGATTTTTTTTCTCTCTTTTTATTACTATTCATATTTCTTTCTGTCTGGACAAGGTATTGGCTTTTTCATGTCTTAGAAAAAAAATGTATACTATATATTAAAATTATATTATTAATAAATATAATACATTATGAAATATATACTTTCTTTCAAAGTCTCTTCTTAAAATGTATATTTATAAAATGTATTAATTGTTTTAGGTAGTGTTTACAAGAGCAGTCATGTTTACACTTCTTATATCCCAAGCCAATTTTCTTAAATTTGAATAAATAAGATAAATAAACAAGAGCTGACTTTCACATTCATTTTCTAGGTGTCTTTGATTCCGGTGTGATTTTGGGTACTTTTCTATTTTAGGTACTTTCCAAGGAGCTGTAAACATGCACACATGCATACACACACACACACACACACACGCACACTGCTTAACACCCAAACACACCTGCACTGACCTGAGAGGATTAAAGTGGCGTGGTTCTGATCTGTCTCGTGGTGGTCGAGGCAGCAGTGCTGTGGGCCGCCCTGTGTTAGTCTCCATCTCCACAGGTACAGCTGCATGGTGCGACCTGCCAGGCCGTGATGGAGAGGAATGTGCTGTAGCGCCCAACACAGGGTCCAAAGAGCGCCTGTCGGAGGTTTTGTAGGGTGCTATGCCCTCATTGCGCCAGTGAGGTCCTGGGCTTGTGGAGCGGGAGGAGTGAGCACTGGAGCTCTTACTGTGAGGACCCTGGCCACTCGCTTTAGCTTGCTGATACCGGTGAGCTGTTGAGGTCAAAGAAAGGCATCATTCAGCTCTTTTAATATTCACAAGAAAAATGATGATGAACTTCAACATCATAAGTGTTTTTAAACCTAATACACATGTAAATGGAAAAAAAGTGGGGAAAAAAGCCTTGTTAATGTGTCTTGTACACTACTGTTCAAGTTTAGGGTTAAAACATAATTTTTTTTTTATTAATACTTTTATTCTTAAGGATACATTACATGGCAGCAGTAATGGCTGTTGGCAGCTTTGCCATCAAAGGAATAAAAGAAATTTTAAAATATATTAAAGTAGCAAACAGTCATTTTAAATTGTAATAATATTTCACAATAGTACTGTTTTACTGTATTTTCGATTAAATAAACCCAGCCTTGGTCATCAAAGGTGTTTGTATAATTTTTCAGTAAGTTGTATGGCAATATATGGATTATATAAGAATATGGCAATATATGAATATATGAACTTAGGCAGCTTTTACCAATCTGTTCTAAAAGCCCAAAGACAGATTGAATTACACTATTAGTGTTGAATAATGAAGGGACTAACCCTCATTAAACACAAAACGCTAGAAACAAAAACTCGTATAACTTGATTGTATGATACTGTGAGAAAGTAAACAATCAGACGTGAGAAGCACATGTAGTATTGTTGAAAAATTCCAGTAAGTCTCACAGCTCAGGGACAGGAAGTGACACAAGTGGTGATCTCACCGAATGCGGCGCAGCGACAGGGATCGTGTTTGTCGAGGTAATGCTCAAGTGTGTCCCAACCTCCACCCACGCGCACCATCACATGAGTCCGTAACACCTACACAGAGAGAGATGTTAACACCTTTCACGCACACAATAACATGCACAACCAAAATAAAATTCTCCTCTAATGTGCATGAATATAGTGGTCATATACAGTAACAAATACCCAAATTGTTTTATAAACCTTTTATACAGCTGATAAAAGAATTTTAGAAAATCAAAAATGAATATTGATGATTGTAGCCCTAGAAATGTAAACAGCTGGTTAAAAGATCCAGCCTGAAGACTGATTATTCAGCGGTAGATAACAGAAGTTTTGCTAAATGGAAAACGGAGTAAAAGATTGAGTCTCAGAGCTTTGAAACAAAAACATCACAGCGTATACTTTTAAGGTATGATATAATTTGTTGTTCAGTACAATGAAAGAATCAGTAGAGGTTAGATCCGCAAGGAACTGTATGAAAATCAAATTGGTCAATGTATTAATTTTGTCCATTTGTAAATGTGACACGTGCAGAGCTGTGAAACAAGCTAACAAATTCGATTTTTCTGAAGAATAATTCAGCAGTTCTTGCCTATGCAAAAGTCACTTCTACAAAGAGTATTCCATTGTGAATGGTTCCTAGGGTGATGCTAGTTCATGGCTAGGGAGTTATGGGTGATTTCTCACTGGCCCATGTCAAAATAAGCCCACCCCTAAGTCTCTATACTATTTAACCCCCTAAACATACCTCAGGTCCCTCTTTCAATATAAGTCTATGGTATTTTTTATCTGTTTTATTGTTCACCAGGAAAAGCCTGATCACTTAGCAAAATACATATCTTACCTCTCCACAACAAACTATAAAGTATGAGTTATTTTTCATGTCCGTAGCACAAGTAGTAGGGTTAGTTTGTTTAAATCCCTAACCCTCATTATGGGCAATAATAATAGTGACTCTTATCTTCAAACACCACTAATAATACAGGTGGAACAACATGACAGTCAGTTGATTATTATAAGCTCAACCCCCATGTCCTATAACACTGTTTAACAGAGATGCCCACCAACACTTCCTCCATCCACCTCACTGCAGCCTCCATTCGCCTTCATTATCATGACAACACGCTATGACAGAGCTGGAGAGAGAACAAAAAGACATCACGCACCGGCACACTCTCCCTCATTCAACCCCCTCTCAGCTGGTATTCAGAGAGAGGGGAATGGAGGAGATTTAGCATCGAAAACAGCTCTACTTTTGCTCCAAGCCCTGTTTCTTTAGCTCTTCTCTGATGAACAGAGAGAAATGTAAGATAAGAGACTGCAACTGATTCCTTTATCAAAAACGCTCAGTCAGGAAAACGCTATCTTTCACATTTTCACTGTTGTTGACTGTGTACTTCGAACCTGTTGCAGCAAAGCTCTTTATAGTTTGATCATTGCTAAACTCCATCTGCTGAGCACATGGTAAGGAATGAATAATCATGTGGTGAGTATCTGTGTGCTGTTGCCATGAAAAGAGAGCACATCTGCTGACTGGCACTATGCCCACCTGCACAAACTTACACAAGGTCTCATTTTTACAAAGACTGAAACACTCACAAATACAAGCTAAACCTTAAACTGAACTGTATCTAGGTCTGTAATTCTTCTACACAGTTCTCTGCTTGTTTCTGGATGTCTTTCCTACATAAAGATGACAGGTAAGTAGCCATACACAAAATAATTAATGTACATTATATTAATCCGTTTTATTAATCATAATTACAATAGAAATAGAAATAACTAACATTTCTGATTTCTGTCATAATTATGCAGTATTTTGCAAATGATAGGCCTGTTCATTTAACAGACTAATTTGGACAATTAATTCTGACAACAATGCAAAAAAAAATTTACATTTATTAATGCCCCCTTGAAGCGTATTAAAACTCTGCAATGAGGAACTTTCCTATCGTTGGTTAAATTCAAGCTTGAAGTATCACCTAAACACAACGTTCCACAAGACAGCAGTCAGCCTACACCCAGCTGCTAATACAACGCACCTAGCCAAACCACACTTACTAAAAGAAGGCAGCACAAAATCAGTAAGGAGCTGTTCGCACAGGACACGTTTTTCTATATCTTAAAAAACTCTAGACAGAGTGGAACAGAATGCAGGGGTCCAGAGAGTCAAGATGCATTTATCAAAGCTAAGTCTTTAACAAATTGGCCAGTGTGATTGCAAAATGTATTGCTGTGGACTGTACCTTTTTATTCAATGATCTGACAATAAAAACTATTAACTCCTACAGCTTTTTTTGTATATTGTTTTGTAACGGCTGCTGAAAATTCAACTTTGTCATCATAGGAGAATACATTACATTTTCAAATATATCAAACTAAAAAGAGTTTATTAAAAAATTATAATAATATTCCACAATATTACATAACAGACTTGTTAACAGACAAGTATGTATTTAGGTAAATATGACTGCAGATAGATTTGTTGTTACACTAGGCCTTAATGTAACAATTGAAAATCTTATTAAACAATATCATACAATATGTAGACAATCATGGTTAAAAGTTTGCGATGCTGAAACAAACAAACAAACATTTCATCACATAACAAATGGACAACAAAGATGCCAATAGTATATTTGTATATTCTGCCATATATTAGGAGGCCAAATACATAGTATGAAGCTTGCAAAAGATAAATACAGGCCTGTATGAATAATAACTACTTTAACCAATATACCAATCACACAAAAAAGTATATAATAATTTTTTTTTTAAAAGTATGTAAAGAAACATCATACTTTCCAAGTATTTTTATTGACAATGTAACTGTGTTTGATTACACCAACAAAAAAAAGGACTAAAATGAACACTGCATTACTAAGGATTTTTGGCCACGGTACCACGGTCCCTGACGGAAAAAAAACAAAAAAAAACACACACACTTGTTTATTACTGATCTCCAAAACATATATTATTCAGGAACTTACATATAAAGTTGTATGCTACTATTACTTATAATACTAAAGAAGTGCATACTAAATAGAAATAAATAATAAATACATAAAAATATAAATACATAATATTTATTTGTATTTTTTGTTTATATTTATGCACATATCTCTTCCATATAGGAGGTGTAGGAGAAGATATATTCCCAAACACGGAGTCATTCTTTAGTATTCAGTTGTTTACTGGCTCACTGCAGACTATAAAAGACATTTAGTCACACTCAGAGACAAACGTTCCACTGAATGTCCAGCAGCACCTGAACAGAAGCAGTTTCCTGTGAGAAACACTGAGTCACATCCCTTAACTCGCTTCAACTGTGCGTAAGAGAGTGAAGGACGGTGGGAGCCTGTATAAGCATTTGAACGGATAGAAAATAACTCCTATATGCATTTATGCATCATAGAATGGCCTGTTATTGACTGCTGAGGTGACTGACTCACCGAAAGAGCCCAACCTTTCCAATTCCTGTCACACCTTAATTGAATCACTCCCTAGGGAAAACAAATAGTCTCTCTCTTTCTTTATCCATCTCTCACTCACTTTCTCTAAAGCACAAATAGTGAAACAAAGAGCCATTCCCTAAAGTTGCGTCATATCCTGATGAGATCTGGGACTTGCCCAATGATTAACTCAAAGGCACATGCGCATAAAACATAATTACTGATGTGAAAGAGAGTGACGTAACAGTATGTGTGTTTTTTTATTTAGAGTGGTCGGCCTGTCAAAAGTGCATTACTGGGTGGGGTGATCATGGACTCGCGCAGGCTCATTCTCTCTAGTTCACTCTGATGTTGTTCTGTTTGCGGTCTTTGAAAAGTCTCTCCTAAATGAGTGTGGCACCATGACAACAAACGGCAAAAGTCCAGAAGATCAATCAAGATCAGACGAGAGAGCAACAATGTTGAGAGTTGAAAATCGTACAGCAAGGCAAAATGTCTCCAACACGCATTTTGACACACTTCAGCCATTTCAAAAAGGATGAATAAGACACAGACACTTATTCAGCAAAAAAGTAACAATTATCACAAATAAAACTCCAATGTGTGTGGGTATGGATCTCATAAAGATTCATGTCCGTGTCGTATTTCAGGCCAAAATAAAAAGAAATGATATAATTAATAAATTTTAAAAAATAGTTTTGCATAAAATGTATTTTTTTAAATGCACCAATAATTTATTATTTACATTGTTATGCACATTTATATTGTATATACAGTATGTTTTCTGTACCAGATTCACCTGCATATACTTTAAAATGCCATTTTCTTCAGTGTTAGAAATGTGGGAAAGTTAGACTATTTATTATAAAGTTAGACTGTACACTTTGCTGTTCCATTGGACTGCTTGTGCAAACACATGGGAAACTCATCCTTATTTCCTACACAGACAAATTCAGTTGAGTTTCCACAGATGAGAGACAGGAGCCAGCAGACTTCTGCTGGCATGATGGAGATGATTTATTGCCACACACAGTCAGTGAGACTTGATTGACTGTAGTTGAACTTGGAGGCTCTAGAATTGCCCATCTTAATCTTAATTTTCCACATTATTGGCCTGTTTGGAAGATTAGAGGGTTAAAGCTGGAATATTCTATAATAAGACCCATCGTCATGTCTATTTAGGCAGCATGTGTCTGACAGTTACCACAGAACCAGAATGAGCTGTAATACAGACTCACTCTCTCAGCTGTTCTCTCTAAAGTAATCAGGGACTGTGTTTTGCCTCTCTCATGCTTCACTCTCTTTGTCTAGACATCTGTTCTGGAAAGTCTGCAAGCAGTGACCACCTTAAAAGATTTCTGTGGCAACTGTTAGGTCAAAGCTATTTTTCCCCCCCCTCTCAAGATCTTTATGATCTTCTTCCATTACATCATATCTATACCACAAACAAATGACGTGACAAAACCAAAATGCTTCCATTAAAGTCATCAACACTGCATACAAGTGTTCTTACTCATTTTAAATGTGAAGAGGTTAGCCAATCGTAACAGAGACATTCACATATAAAAATCTTAAAGCTACAGCAGCAAAAACAGCCTATTACAATCAAATCTCACACAAGCAGTATGAGAGCAAAGCAAACTCATGTTGTACCTTCACAAAGCAATTCTGCTGTGTGGAAATGTGGCTCTGTGCAGAAAATAAAGAGAGTTCTGGGTTACTACTATGCTGAGTGTTTCTTTTAGCAACATTTTTAAATAGCTGTCAGAAGTCGGACACTGCGAATTACCATAAACTTGATCACTGTAAAATTATAAATGGACATCAGAGAAAACAATTAAATGCTACTGAAGTATACAATATGGAGCCTTAATGCTCATTGCACAGTTTAAAGTCTCCAGCCATCAGACTGAAGGAGAATCAAGTTTACACAGAGCTCTGCCATTCAGTACAGCAGAACCGAAGCAGACAGACTCCCTGTAACGCTCTCACAGTATTTCTGTGTTGATTTTAGCTGAGAAACCACCCTTACCAAATGTGAGACATGGAGACATTATTAAATGTCCGTCTTACCCAGTAGCCCCTCACTGCAGAACAAAGATCCAGGGGGCGGGGTTGGATCCACATTTAGGGGGTGGAGATGGGTAGGTTTAGGGGTGGAGATGGGTGGGTTTAGGGATCGGGGGTGGGGACGGGTAGGTATTGGGGTGGATATGGGTGGGTTTAGGGATCAGAGGGTGGAGGCGGGTAGGTTTAGGTATATGTAAGGTGGGAGGAGTTGGATCTGGATCCAACCTCGCCCCCTGGATCTTGTGTTCTGCAGAGAGGACCATCTCGTCTTACCAGCAATGCGTACTGTCAGCAGCATATACTGTATGCAAACAGAGCAGACAATGAGATGTATCTGTGATAGAATCAACTCAGAGACGTGGAAAATGCTGGTTCTGCACTGCTCTGGAAACAGCGATAAGAGACAAGAGTCATATGACTGCAGTTATCAGAGCGCTCTCTGTGTTACGGTTGCAGGCATCTCCTGGGAAAAATATACTGGCAGACAGAAAGAGCTGAACACCTGATGGAGGGGAAGGAGCGAGACGGCAGGAGAGGAGACGCCTGTTGGGAGTGAATAAATATGATAATGAACAGGGCTGACAAAACTGACACATTAACTTAAGTGACTAATTAAATTAACACTGTTAACATATTTATCTAATCTGACATTAAATCTGATTCATACTGTTCAGTGTGATTTCTAAAAGACAGCAGCACAAGTGAGTGTCCATGTTCAGAACACGCACACAAACAATAACGCTGAGGAAATATATATTATTAAATATATATTATATGTAAATATACTGTATATAGTTCAATTTTTGTATGGTACAATTATATATGATTCATGATGATTTTAGAAATCATCATGCTTGCAATATTCATTTTAATCTGTGAATTTTTATGTTTGCCATTGCCAATAAGCAATATAAAGGGCTAAAAACTGATAAAAATCAATGGGCAATCATTAGTGTACAGTACTTCAAAATAATTTAAAATAAAATTAACTATGTCAAATGACAAATTGTGTAGTAAATAATAGAGATGCACCGATTGCAATTTTCTTGGCCGATTCCGATTTCCGATTTTTTGTTAGTGTGATCTGCCGATACCGATTTTTGCCGATTCCGATTTTCTTTCTAAGAACTATAATTGACAGCATATACAAACAAAAATCTACTTTTCTTCAACGCAAAGTTTTATTTTCAT
>NW_015664998.1:348564-351953 GCF_001515625.1 Sinocyclocheilus rhinocerous | reverse complement strand
GCTTCTGCAGTAAAACGTGAACTCGCGATGCCTTGAAAGTGGACAAAACTGGCTTTTTTGACAAAACGTGTTTAGGGTTCAGATCGCGCTATATGTGGAGAATAATGCCCGCCAATCAGCTCTTTTTTTTTTTTAAGTGCCGTTTATCGGTTTTTGCAAATGAACTCTTCATTTAGAGGTAAAGTTTTGCCAATTCAAAGATTAAATTAATTGCACTGATGCCAAAAAATTTATCACAATTATTTATTTTAAATGAATGACAATTCTAATAATGAAATAAATTCTGAATGAACACTTAAAAGAAAGTGTGGTGTTTTTATGGAATTGCACATGAGCTCTACTTGTGCATTCAGACCTCCTCTTTGTTGTGTTTTTGGTTCTAACTGTGGACCATCCCGGGTGCTGTTATCTGTGCTGCTTTTTTGCCTGAGCATAAGTCTGGAGGGAAAACTCTGTTTATCACCCTGCTTCCTTTACCACCAACACAGCAGCACTATGGGAGTGTGAGAGCCAGCATCAAAGATACAGCACCGGGTGCGGTCAGCCTGGAGATGGAGACGGGGAAATGGAGCATCTGAGAGATAGTGAGCTGTATCTGGGTCTCTGATAACTGCAGGCTACCTGATACACGCACACACTCACACATGCTTTGACAGAGGTGATATGCAGAAGGTCAGATGGGTAAAAAGCGAAGGACCCTTCCGGGTTAGATATAAAAAGGCTGTGGGTGTGGATTGTTTTGAAATAGCCGATTTGTTTCTCAGTAATTGCGTGACTAAGTATCTCAGAGGAGTGCCATGTAAACAGACACTCTCAAATGGTGAAAAATAGTGACCTGTATTCACAATTACAAAAGCAGCCCGATTAAATTATCTTTTTTTATATAACAGTAATGACTGATACAAATAAATTGTAGTAACTGTTAGCCTATATTTTGGTGAACTATCCATGTGTTCCATGGCAAATTGTATATTGTAAATTGTACTGAATAATAACAATATTTAAACAGTATGGCACTGTTTGAGCAAAGAAAAAAAATCTCCCTCACAGAAAAAAGTTTGTTGTTTCAGTTGGGCAGGTACAAGAAATTTGTTTGCTGAGAAGTTTATATCTGATTCCATCAGAAGATAGAGACTGGGTGGGTTCCAGCCTAAATATGATGCCTTGTATTTAACACATTGCTTCAGCACTTCAGCGGGCATCTGGCACAGCAGAAACATTTCTTGCATCTCCAGTGGGGGTGAATTAAGCTCAACCGAGCTGAATCAGCTGAAACCAACCTAAGATCAACATCACACACACATAACAAAACAATAAAAAAAGATCATTCCATTCAACGTCATTCCATAATCTGGGTCACTTACAGGTCTAAAACATTGTAGACAACCAAAAGAAGAGACTTCATTTCACTTAAAGGCATGGTTTACTCAAAAATAAAATTATAAAATGAAATTCAATGGGGTCCAATGGAACCCCACTGATTTACTTTGTATGCAAAAAGGAAACACAGACATATTTCAAAATATCTTTTTTTGTTACTGAAGAAAGATCATATAGACAGTCATACAGGTTTGGAAGGACTACAGAAAAAAAAGGATTTTTAACAAGAACAAGCAAGCAGTGATCTGTGATCGGGTGATTGTATCACAAAGGAATAGCATACTTCTACAGAGGGAAAACATGTGGGGAATGTGTGTGTCATCTCTTATCTAATTTGTCATCCTTGATTAAAAGGACTGTCCTTCTCCCATCATAAATCAAAACACCACTGAAATTTCCACACACACACACACATGAACAGAGAGACCTAACCAGACAAACCAGCTGCTTAGAGTAACTGGGCAATAGGGCTTAAGACAAACTTAAGATAAATGAAAAGACTAAGTTACCATGACAGGATTGTTTCCTTTTAGTCAAGTAAGCCATTTTGTAAACTGGTGAAATCTGAAGGTTAGTCTCCAGTGCACTATAAAGGCTTGTTGTGGCTTGTGCCCAAGGGCAAAGCAAAATATGTGTCCTGTCAGGAGAACTAAAGACTAAAAGCTCTCCTCACAAGCTTCAGCATAAGACTATCACATGCTAGTCCTTTTGTTTGAGGCCTTATTATGATGAAACTGACGCTAAGTTTAGGGAGATAAACTGAGCTATAACCTTATACAAGTACCAGGAACATCAGGTGACCTTCTGGTACATACATGGTATAAAAATTCACATGACCTAAATTGTACCTGGCATAAAATCTCTCTAGCTACAGTATATAACTTTTGACACTGTCTTCCGCTCTCTTTTTTCCCACAATCTACTGCACAGATTATGTAATACATTTTCATATCTCAGTCATAATAAAATATTGGTCATGGAAAAACTATATCAGGCCACGAGGGACAAAAACATATAGAGGTCATTAAGTTATTTAAATATTTAACTCAACTGTAGTGTCAATTGCAGTGGGAAATCAGTGGCTGCTTTGTTATTAAGCATATGAATAAACAACAATGAGACCAAATGGACAATTTAGACTTTGTTTAACATTTTTCATCAAATTCTTATAAGACTAAATTATCCAAGCAATGCTATTCACATTAATAACTTTAACTATTAATAATTATAACTCTTTATTCTGTAAGAAAACAGATCATTTCTGTTTATATTTATTTATATGGAAAAAAAAATCTTTTGAGACAAAGGTACCAAAATTAATTATTGCTGTGTGTCTCGAATTAAGAAAGAGCTTTGGGCCATAAAATGTACCTCTAGGCAACACTGACAGAAAAAAATGTCACCACTGTAAATAACTTGCCATCGGTTCCAAAGACATTTTTTGAGTAATTCACAAATTCTAAGCATTTCTTTCACTTTGACAGGCATTTAACACATCAAGGCCCTGTTTACACTAGTGCATGTAAAACAGCGTTTTAAAATGAAAACGATCCTCGTCTACACTTGTGTTTTCACTGCATTTCAAAAGCGTTCTCCGTCTTCACTACACAACCGAAAATGCATGTCACATGACCATTCTTGCAGGTACAACAATGAGCATGATGTTATTGTTTACACAGTCATCAAGGATACGCAGAGCGCATGTGGGCAGCCGTTTTCAAAAGTCTCCGTTTTGGTCCGTTTACATTGAAGCGCAACCCTGGAGTTTTCAAACTAAAATGGGGTCTGGCTCTGCAGTGTTTTCGAAAGTCTCGGTTTTCAAGAGTCGAAAACGCTGGGGTAGTGTAAACGTCAGGCGTAACCGTAGCAAAAGTTATGCATTTTAAAATGAAAACGCACTAGTGTAAAGATTACTTACTTCAGTGCTTCCCATTCATTCAGTTCATGCAACTCAAAAAATGCTTAATTTTTTATTGACTTTACATATTATATATATATATATATATATA
>NW_015664998.1:334092-348300 GCF_001515625.1 Sinocyclocheilus rhinocerous | reverse complement strand
TGTGTGTGTGTGTGTTTATATATATATATATAGTTAAAATTTATACAAAAGAATGCATGCATTACCATAGTACTTATTCAAAACACAACAATAGCTCGTATCACCATACTTGCAGGCGATTTAAACGCATAATGTAATAGGAATGGCATCCATGCTGTGATTCCATCAGCCACCAACAGAGCTAAGGAACCACTCAGCTTCCACACTGAGCAGATACAGACACGGGTGCACATGCATTCATCTCCACACGCTCAGTTACACATGAATGTATTTACACATGCGTGCACACAAACAAAAGCTGAGCATAGACAGGTGCTGTATGAAATGACATATACGGCCCACTCCGCTAGTTCTGTTAATAGATGAGTATTGTAGACCACCACAGAAAGATACATGACCTATGGCAGCCAAAATTTAAAGCATTAAATCAGCATGACCATAAAAAGAGAAAAGACTAAAGATGAGTTCATATGGGAAATACTTTCATATGGGAGGGAGAGAGTGAGTGAGGGACATTCTCTCACAGCGAAGCCTCAGCTTGTGTGATTCTGAACCAGCACAAACTGCCATGACCTACTTTTCCTGTCTCTCTCTCTCTCTCTCTCTGTCTATCTCTCTGGTGTAAAATCCATTAGATGTGGGTCCAGCAGTCTGTACAGTACAGGCACTTCTGGCAAACTGTCTCCAGCTCTTTTTTGAATACATGTAGTGAAGCATAAGGCAGGATTACTGTCATAAACTCAAACTATACAGGTGAAGCTAGTGCAAGTGCTTGAGCAGGCTTTATTTTGCTAAAGCTCATTTCTTCCAAATAATATGAATATGATGACCTTAGATTTTCATAAATTATATTAACACAATTAATGCAAGTAAATGAAAAGTTAAAAACAGTGGTTGAAACACTACCTGAAATAAAACACAAAAATAGCTGTAATAGCCATCAAACCCTCTTCACATGCTAGAATAACCTGACGTGTGTGGGTGAAGACATCCCAGAGGCGGTCTAGTGTGTGATGCCAGTAAGGTTACTGATACAGGTATCAGAGATGAAACTGCAATGACTGGTAGAAAGTAGCAGAGGACTCTTCATTCTCTTACAAATGTACTTTTTGTGCAATGTGCAGTACTGTTTGCAATGACTGTGATTCCTATTTAAATACAGAGTGTGCCTTTCCTTTTCTGTCAGTTGAGAAAGAAAGAAAGAAAGAAAGAAAGAAAAAGAAAGAAAGAAAGAAATTAACACTTTTATTCAGCTAGGATGCATTAATGCTTTTCTTTCACACTTTCTATTCATCCTGAAAAAGTGTCTACAAAAATATTAAGCAGCACAACTGTTTTCAACACGAAAATTACAGAGTGTGCCTTTCCTTTTCTGTCAGTTGAGAAAGAAAGAAAGAAAGAAAGAAAGAAAGAAAGAAAGAAAGAAAGAAAGAAAGAAAGAAAGAAAAAGAAAGAAAGAAAGAAAGAAATTAACACTTTTATTCAGCAAGGATGCATTAATGCTTTTCTTTCACACTTTCTATTCATCCTGAAAAAGTGTCTACAAAAATATTAAGCAGCACAACTGTTTTCAACATTGACGAAAATTACAAAAAATAAATAAATAAATAAATAAAATTATTGAAACTACACTATGAAATAAATCTGAAAATTATTTTTAAAGGAAGCTAATTTGAAAATGCACAATGATATAACAACCTTGCCATTAGGTTCTCTGAGCAACACATCATCCCAGCTGCCCTCACTCTTTCCGCTGCTCTCTTTATTCTCTATCCATCTTGTTCTCATTATTCTGTCCTCAGCTCACCTCTGTTTTGTTTCTCTCTCTGCTCCTTTTTCTTATTTTCTTTCGCTCTCAACCCCACACATCTTTCATTTACTCTCTCTACTGAACTCTGCATTTTTCAATTTTTTCATATCTTTTGCTGCAAAGCTTTCTGTTTTCCCTCGACCCCACCTCTCTTTGATATCAGCCTCCCTCTCGCTATCACTGTCCTTCGATTCACCTCTGCCTCACGGGCTAGTCTCCCTCCCTCTTTCCCTGTCCTCATGTTCCCTTCAGCCTTTAGGGGATTGCAGTTACCTCCATAAATCTCTCAATTTTGACCCATGAGCACAACAAGCGTGGGACAGCATACGTGTGGTCAAAACCCTGCAAGCAGTTCCAGCAAGATGATCATTTAAAAAAAATTCTGCAGAACATCATAGTAGTGCATGCTTGCAATACCAGGGTATTGCTAGGTGGTTGCTAAGATGTTCTGAGTGGTTGCTAGGTGGTTTCCTGGATGGTTGCTTAATGGTACAAGTCAAAAGAGCCCACAAACATGTCAAATTCTCATATTCTGGTTCTTATGGCTCAGGTCTCTCCTCCAAAGTAACTCTATGGGAAATTTCCCTATTTTACTGACCACTAGGCAACAACCAATCTTTCAGCAAAGTAACAGCACAATACTCAACAAACCATATGATTTGAGCTATTATTCATGTCTGGATCATAATGAGAAGGGCAACATTACTGCACTGCACCATCAAGCAGTGTGTTCTCTCTCTGTGCTTTTCTCCTTAGCTCTGGGCAGGGACTGTGTGCGTATCTGTATATGTGTACACATGCATGTGCGTGCCTGAGGAACAAAAAGAGAGAGAGAATATTGGGGCTGTGCATTATTGACAAAACCATGATGCAGAATGTCAAGGCCTCGGGGTGTAGGGAGAGAGAGAGGGGGAGAAAGAGAGAGAACAGAGAGCCCTGTTAGATATAATGGCACTGATGTCTTAGAAATTTTAGGGCATCCGTCTGGTCATGTGCCTTGATGTCATTTCATCGTGTATTTCTGACAAGACGCTGTCTGTCTGTCTGTCTGTCTGTGTTTACAAGAGCATATGCCCAAAAAAAAAAATCAGTATACTAGTATTTTGTTCTCCTGTCTTCTAAATTCTTTGATTAAACAACAGCAACATTTTGATTAAACTGAATAATTTCTGAAGGATCGTGTGACACTGAAGACTGGAGCATCGGCTGCTGAAAATTCAGCTTTGCCATCACAGGAATAAATTACAATTTCAAATATATACAGTAAAAAATTACAAAAAAAAATAAAAATACAAAAATGTTTCACAATTTGTATATTTGTCAATTTATTTTTGATCAAATATATGCAGCCTTGGTGAGCAGAAGAGACTTTTTAAAAAATCCTACCAGCCCCAAACTGTTGAACGGTAGTGTATGTTATATTGCATTTCTATTTAAAGCATTCTGAGTAGCCAAGAGTATGTGCAACTATATGATGAGTGATGTAATGCACAGACAGTGCGTCAAAAACAGACATTACACAAACAAATGACAAATGGGCTGAGAAAGCTGACAGAGCAAAACTGTCTCTCTCTCTCATCTTTGGGTTGGGTTCTACAGCATTAGAGTGACTATACGAATACATTTTTTGTGACTAGACATTTTAGCAGAAATAGACTGTACTAAATAACATTACACAGGGGAAAGCAGTGGCTCTGTCTCCCCCCATGCCGTCCAACAGTGGAAAATCCCAGCCAAACCTACCAGAGATGAGTAAGACAGCATTAGAGGGAGAGGTGCAGAGGAGTATTTGTATCAGTGTTTCTGTAACTAAGAAAATCAAGAGGAACTATAGCTGTGTAATTCAAATACACTCATCTCAGAGACACTTCTGCTTTCCCTAATGCAGCATGAATGTTATTTCAGAATATTAAACCCTCTTGAGAAGGAGGATGTGTGTGTGTCTGTCTGTCTAACTGAGGATGTGTGAGGAACTAATAGAAGGTGAGGATCAAAACTATCCTTTCATATTCCACAGGGATGAATAGGATTACCAATACTAAATCCAAGCACATCCGCAAAAGTCTTCTATCCTGTCTCCATAGAAATCTCTTTAAGAAATACAAGATCAAAGTAGAATAATCCACATGGTCATTGTTTTACTTTACAATCATGAATCTCACATTTGTACAGTGACTTTGATGTTTGTGTGCATTAGTATTAAAATCTAAAATAACCAAGTGACCAAGCTAAAATCCTCAAACTAAATCCAAAAGATAAAAAAACTGGATTACACCACACATTCATATTTCACATGGACAGCACTCACAAAAACTGGATTTGTAAATCTGTGAAAAAATAACTTCATAATCAAGGCAACAATGATAGAATTAGAATTAGAGACTGTAATGTGAGTTGCCAGTGTGGAGATCATTTTACCTGATCTGACCATTAAAATGATTTTGCTGGTGTAATCAATAGTCAGACAGATTCAGTTATATTAAATAATACTATTAAAGGAATAGTTCACCCAAAAGTGAAAGCAGGAAAGATGGACTTGCTAAGGATTACATTTAACAGTGTTATTAAATATTAACTTTAAGTAGGCTAAGTCTTACATCATGACATCAAATCGTAATCCAAATGTAAAAATTGGTGAAAAGGAGCATGCACAATTAAATATCAAATATTATATATCCAATATGGACTGATACAAATAACATTTTTAAAAATCAGTTACATCATCAGATAATTCATACACTACTGATATAGTAAGCATCCCCATTTTGTGAGTTGACTTGACTTCTTTACAGTGTGTTATTGAGTTAAATCAAGAAAGCGCATAAGCAAATCTCATAATGAAAAGCAAAAAAATAAAAAATAAATCACACAGAACTTCTGCATTATATATATTAGAGGAAGTCTGAATGTATTTGTGTGGAAGTGTACTTTTCCCACAAACCAGTCATAAGTGGTTGCATGACATATCTCTCAAATATGGCCACAAGGTGAACTGTAAATGAATCAAAAAGATTTGTCTGAACTTGCCTGTCAAAGACCAAAGGCTGTGAGAAATCGCATAATTACAAAGGGCAGTTAATCTCACAGAGCAATATTATTAAAGCAGACAAGACGAGAGAGAGTGTTTGACGAATTCTGCTGAGTGCCCCAGTATGTCCTGAAGCTTCAGGGGGATCTTGCTGCCTGTCACTGAATCCACGCTGTCTCTGCAGGACAAAGCCAGCTGCTCTGTTCGACAACACGGCTTGTGAGATAAGATGATCCAGACAGGGTCAACCGTAAAAAGGGACCAATCAAAGTGTCTACTGGGCCAGATAAATCACTGACCGTATACTTTAACATTAGGCTTACATTCAGTAAAAAATTCTAACAAACTGTATAGAATGAATTCCTGATATAAAAGCATCTGACGTCCACTGTTTCTTCACCCTACCTGAACTCATGCTGATGCTAGCAGTTCTCACTCAGGAAAAAAAAGTGCTTACAAGCTCATAGGGGTTGACTACTGTTTCTATGATGGACCAACACTAGATCAACAACTTCATTCATTAAACATTGATGTTTGGGATGATGTTGACAGTTTGGCGGTTTTGAGTAGTGAAATTTCCATTGCTGATCAGAGCATAAATGGAGTGAAGAGAGGGACTTTTAGAGGGAAATAATAACCACAGCTGTCCAGTGGCACACAGAAACTGGGACGCAGTCAAATTAAGTCCCTGTGCACCAGTGCTTGTGGGAGATTGCAAATTTTCCTGTTGTTCCCAAATATTTGTAATTTCAACATATCTGTAATGTCAACATAATTGGATGAGAGCAGATTACCAGGACTGGCAAAAGTACAATGCAAACTGAAGAAGCATCTTTCTGAAACAGCAATATTTGTGCTTCTGGCTGTGGCAAAGAAGCTTAATCAAATAAGAAGGACATGTTCATAAATATTCAACGGTCTCAGTAACTTACTAACACAGACAGACCAGGGTCCATTATTTCTGATCCTAAAGGAACAACCTTTCACCCTCAAGAACACACATAGGTGAGTCTGAGATATGCCATGGACGGTCAGCATTCCACATGACCTGGGTAAAAGAAAATGTGCAGACTCAGATGTCACACACCAATACAAATCACACACTTTCTGACCTTTCATCCTGCACACACACAAAGATCCACTCACAAGACCAGATAATGCCAATCAATGAATCACTGGGACAAAACAGGCTACTAAATTGAACAAATAACAGCAATCTATTCTGTATAGGCTCAGAGTCATGTCTGGCTAAAACTTCCTACTTACATTTTCTCACAAATTATGTTTTCACTCAATATGAGTCAAAACCATAAGAAAATCTATATTACAAATTATAAATATTTACAAATCTGGCATTCACTTCAATTAATGAATTTAGATGTTTCAAACTATTTTTCTTTATTATTTATGAGAGGTTTGACACATGGTTATAATACAATTACAATTACAATGACTTAAAAAACAATAAAACATGCCTGGGTGACTAATCAACTCATGACAAGTAAAATATTGAAAAAAGAAACTTAACAATGAAGTATGGCTTTTATTTTACATCGTTTTTAACTGTTTTTATGAATGTCTAATCTATTTTTATATATTATAAGAACTGTAGAATTATCTATATCAAATAAAAAGAAAATGGAAATAGATAGATTGGTATTCACTGTGCTAGAAGAACATTCTAGCATTCATTTCAAAGTGTAATTTTGCTATTTAAAAAATGATGGTATAGGTAAAGTTTTGTCACAATATGTTTTGTCCCATGTTTTAAAAATGAGTTTGATGCGCTAGCTAGGTGGTTCTTCCTAAGCTCTATACATTTGGGATGTAGAGCCATCTAAGGTCAAAGTTAAATTCAGTGCAAGTCAAGATTTGACGGAAAATCCACTTATATCTGCAGTAAGTAGAAGCACGGGAAGAGTAAGTGCTAAAAAAGCAACCTGATATAACCTATATGTCATTTCTGGTCCATATAAACACACAGTTCAACACAACTAACCATTGACACCAGAAATCAACATCAATCCTGCACTTTCCACAACACATCCATGTCTGGAGTTTTGACATGTAGGATGTTTTAACTAATAAAATGCAACAAGTTCTGAATAGTATCAATCTGTAGTCTGTTTTACCAGATTAAGAATAAACCAACAGCTCCCTATAATAATAACAACCCACTAGTTGCTATTATTATGAACCTGAGTGAGTATGCTGACAGCTGTCAAACTCACCAGCTCGTCCAGGTTGCGCATATCCAGCAGGACTCTCTTTTGCTGCTCCTGCCAGCGGGCCAACAGCTCTGGGTCGGGCTCGCCGATGCTCTCCTTGCGGCTGTACGTCCTGCTCGGCGGGCTCTGCGACTCTCCCAGAGCCTCCGACAGGTTCTCCTGGTCCCGTATCTCCTCCTCGATCTCCTCCTCGAGTTGAATCAGCATGGGGGCCAGCATGCCAAATTTGGCCCCCCGGCGAGCCACCTCCAGCAGGCACAGCACGAAGTTCTTCTCGTTACACCTCTCCACCAGGTCGTTGGTCTCGAACATGAGCACATCTTTGATCCAGAGCTCCAGCCTGCACCAGCCGATGAAGTTCGACACGTTGTCTCTGGCCAAAAACGATCCCGGTATGACGTTCCTCGACTGGAAGACCACGTCCTTGCTGGGTATCCGCAACGAAAGCGCCGCATCTGGATACCTCGTCTTGAAGTCGTGGGCGGCGCGGTTCACGTTTTTGGCATGCCGGCAGAGCGCGCAGCCGGTCTCCAGACTCTCCATGAAAGTGTCCGCCGTGATGTCCAGGTCGTACAGCGTGTTCAGCCATTCAGCCAGATCCTCCTTCATGGCATATAGGTATTCCTCGCTGGACTTAAACGGCCTGATGCTTTTGGAGGCGGCGGATTGAATGTTGCTCTGATCGGCCATATTATGGGGAAACGTGTATCAATCAAGGCACGAAATGACGCACGACTGTCTCGTACAGTAATCCTCCATAAACAGCGTTAGGAATGGCATAACGACGCACGGTAGGAGCTCCTAAAGCGGGCCGCTTTGACTCGCAGCGCCGCGGTACAGCTGTGGGATTCCGCGATGGATTCCGGATGTCTGTGAGATACCCGCCTCCTTCAATGACCACACAGCAATTACTCATTCCCCCTGTGGAAGTCCGGACCGAAACAGAAACAGGACAATTATCAGTACATGACAGCTCGGCGACATACTGTCCCACTCGCTATCGTTGTGCATGAGGAACATCCGCATTGGCTAACAGCGCTCCGCAAAACCTCGTTTATTCATTCGTTCACACCAATTCGGAAGACGCATTGCCGATTGAGGCAGGAAGGCAGCCCCTGTCTACTGGGGCACTTTAATAATAATCTTCGTCAGTTGGAAATGATCCGACCGCCCTATGCGCCGCCTCCTGCATAACATGTTGAGCTGCAGTGGCTTATACATCGAGTTACATCTCATTAGAGGATCAACGGCAACTTTATCCCTGTGCATCCCCTTTCTTTCAATTGCCCAAGCCGCTACCAAACGGCCAAACCGAACCGTTGGTACCAATGGCCAAAAAAATTGACATCTGGCATTCGGTTGATACCAATCATTTTTATTTAAATACAGTTATTGTTTTGCAGTCGAGCGAAAATACAAAAACGAGGATGTTGATTTTGCTTATCATATCTCCAATTTGCATGTTCGTTGATGGGAACAGGCATCCCGTGATTGCTTCACGTTAAAAAACAAAAAACAAATCACATTTAATCAGCGCGACATTGATCATGTACGTTAATATACGTTTGCACGCGATGCCTGTCCGTTGAAATCAATCACGCGCAAGTCAACTCAAACTATGTGATGAAATTAAACTTACTTAGCTACCTTCACGTGATAATAAACTGTGGCAGGGTCAATATAAGGATAATGTAACGTTACAGTCAGGCTAGGCAAAGTGGATGTGTATTGTACCATGATGACCAACTGACTGTAACGTTTCACTATCCCGCTTATTTATACACCCATTTACCAAATAAATAAATACAATGGCATTATTTTGATTTATTTACTTATTATTATTGTTATACATGTTATATATTGTTTACATTAGATTAAAGCTTCCGCTAAAAAAAACAGTCCATCTAAGTAGGAAACAAAAGGTTTTTCAACAAGACGAACAACAAATAACATTACAATATTATTTGATGTATTTCTAGCTGCAATTCAAGTCGCTTTTTAAGTGGACTAGTTGGCAAACTTATTTAGCTACAATTCCACCCAGCTCTTTCGCTACCTGTTCGTTGTTGCTCCGACCGATGTTTGCGCAAACTGGCGATTCTGACTCGCGTTACAAACAGAGAGACCGCGGAGTAATTTTAGAGACATGCTAGTAGCGCCGGTATGTTGCCATGGGCAACGGTAAAACGTCGAGATTGACTAGTAGTATTTTATAGTCTTTGGTAGTAGTCAGAATCAAGTATTCAGGAGAGTCGTTAAATAAATATTTGTCATGTGTTTGGATGTCATATACTTGATGAAAATGTAAGACTATCATCTTGCTCTACTCACGTAAAGATCCCTATAGAACTTAATCTCTCTTTGAAGATCAATCAATGAGAAAACTCAGAAAGCATTTGCCACTTTATCTGCTCCATTGCTCAGTAAGGTCAATCTTTCTTTGATCCACATTCCCAAAAACTCTTTTGCCAAACATTAATCAGGACTGTCAAATTAAATTAATGTGGTTATCCAACAAGCTCTGTTCCTGTTGGGCTCCAAACCTTTAGTTAAGGCTCACTCACACTACTTTGCCAATGGTCTTGGTCATCAGCCAATGAAAGGGACCATTCTGAATAGGCAGACAAAAGACAGACATGAAGACATCATCATGATGTTAATCAGCACTCATTAGTCTCCTTTAAACAATAAGTTCAATGGCTGTAGGACAACTGATGGTCTGTCTTCAGAAACTCAACTCTTAACAATCTTAGGTCAAAGCCACACTAGGGCACATGCTGTGAATGAGAAGATAAAATAAGTATAGAGAAAAAGAACTTAAAATAGAAGTATTTTGACGTCATGGTTTAATATAATCCTTCCGAATGTGTCTTCCTATAGTGTTGTAATAGTGGATCAGAAATTATCCTTATGAGGAAAACTCCAGAGTCCAGATTCCCACCCCAGTGTTATCCTATTTTAAGAATCACTTTTGCTTGGATGTTTTTGCAGTACGTCACCAAACAAGCCAACTGCAGATTTAAATAACTCCCACTCTCTTCTAAATACAACATCTGACCAACCATAAGACATTACGATTGTGCATTGTTGAGTTGTTCTTCACACTTTCTTGTCTGTATGATCCCATAACATGAGATCTCAGATCATCAAACAAATTTAAATATTAGTAAAAGATAACACAAGTGAACACAACATGCAGTTTTTAAATGAAGGTTTTTATTATTAAGGGAAAACAAAATCCAAAACTACATGGCCCTGTGTGAAAAAGTGTTTGCCCCCTAAACCTAATAACTGGTTGGGCCACCCTTAGCAGCAACAACTGCAATCAAGCGTTTGCGATAACTTGCAATGAGTCTGTTACAGCGCTGTGGAGGAATTTTGGTCCACTCATCTATGCAGAATTGTTGTAATTCAGCCACATTGGAGGGTTTTTGAGCATGAACCGCCTTTTTAAGGTCATGCCACAGCATCTCAATAGGATTCAGGTCAGGACTTTGACTAGGCCACTCCAAAGTCTTCATTTTGTTTTTCTTCAGCCATTCAGAGGTGGACTTGCTGGTGTGTTTTGGATCATTGTCCTGCTGCAGAACCCAAGTTCGCTTCAGCTTGAGGTCACGAACAGATGGCCGGACATTCTCCTTCAGGATTTTTTGGTAAACAGCAGAATTCATGGTTCCATTTATCACAGCAAGTCTTCCAGGTCCTGAAGCAGCAAAACAGCCCCAGACCATCACACTACCACCACCATATTTTACTGTTGGTATGATGTTCTTTTTCTGAAATGCAGTGTTACTTTTACGCCAGACGTAATGGGACACACACCTTCCAAAAAGTTCAACTTTTGTCTCGTCAGTCCACAGAGTATTTTCCCAAAAGTCTTGGGGATCATCAAGATGTTTTCTGGCAAAACTGAGACGAGCCTTTGTTCTTTTTGCTCAGCAGCGGTTTTCGTCTTGGAACTCTGCCATGCAGACCATTTTTGCCCAGTCTCTTTCTTATGGTGGAGTCATGAACACTGACCTTAACTGAGGCAAGTGAGGCCTGCAGTTTTTGGATGTTGTTGTGGGGTCTTTTGTGACCTCTTGGATGAGTCGTCGCTGTGCTCTTGGGGTAATTTTGGTCGGCCGGCCACTCCTGTCCAAAATCCAAAACTGTTCCATGTTTTTGCCATTTGTGAATAATGGCTCTCACTGTGGTTCGCTGGAGTCCCAAAGCTTTAGAAATGGCTTTATAACCTTTTCCAGACTGATAGATCTCAATTACTTTCTTTCTCATTTGTTTCTGAATTTCTTTGGATCTCGGCATGATGTCTAGCTTTTGAGGATCTTTTGGTCTACTTCACTTTGTCAGGCAGGTCCTATTTAAGAGATTTCTTGATTGTGAACAGGTGTGGCAGTAATCAGGCCTGGGTGTGGCTAGAGAAATTGAACTCAGGTGTGATAAACCACAGTTTTAACAGGGGGGCAAACACTTCTTCACACAGGGCCATGTAGTTTTGGATTTTGTTTTCCCTTAATAATAAAAACCTTCATTTAAAAACTGCATGTTGTGTTTACTTGTGTTATCTTTGACTAATATTTAAATTTGTTTGATGATCTGAAACATTAAAGTGTGACAAACATGCAAAAAAATAAGAAATCAGGAAGGGGGCCAACACTTTTTCACACCACTGTAAGTGGAAATGTTTCTATTTTCTTTTTGTTTTACTTCCTGCTCTTGTTGCTTAACGTCAGGCAGTGTGCTCTTCAATAGCTTGGCCGGGACTGCTGCAGTGTGTGATTCCAACAGCAGCCATAGGGAGGCCCTTGTTTTGATTTGAAAAGCATCGGTTGTTTCTTTAAGAGAGCTAGACCGAGGGGAGGACACACAGCGAGAGGAATGAGATCATTCTTCGAGGACTGGATGAATCAGCTTTTCTGTGAACACATACACAAAACCAGTTCCATTCCACAGCTCTCCTGCAAATGAGCATTTGGCTCCTAGATGTCCATTAAAAAGGCATTAGTCAGTGAAATTTAAATGAAACATGTCATTCGATGTAGTGAAATAATTTATGACTGAGAATTACCTTTGCTTAATTTAATTTCTGAGTATCATTAAATTAGATAACGTAATATGGGTTTTGTAAGAAGGCACCAAAGCTGGTGCAAGCACCATCCAGTCAGCTCCTGCCAACACTTCAATTAACAAGAGCAACGATTCAACACAAGGTGCTTGGTGAACACATGCCAGATGCTTTGCAAAGTAAAATGTTGATAACGTTCTCAAGCTTCACAGGAGACCACTGTTTCAACTTTTTCTGTTATAGAAGAGTTAAACAGAGCAGAAAACATGCTGCGTATTTACGTTTACAAATGTCTTAAAAGAAACATTCTGCACAGCTAGTGATTGAACATATTTACATTTCCCCCTCCAAACTTTGACTGAAAAGTGACTACAGTAACAGTGCATACTTCTGAAAAATGCTGCACAGCATTTTTGATCATATTGAATTCTTGAAACACAAGAAAAAAGACATCTACTTATGATCACGCAAACGATTCAGATAAACCAATAATGTTCATCAAGAGGCTCTAATGGAGGCTTAGTCATGCTCTGATAACAGACTGGCATCATTTTACTTGGTACTCAGCAGATAATCTGCTCTATCATGCACATGGTAGCCATGGAACCAGAATTAGAACAAATGAGACGCCTAATGGTTAAAGCCTGAATTTTTATGGGCAGGGCATGTCATAAGATTTACACAGATAAATGTTATCTTACCGTTTTGAAACGTCCTTTAAAAACAGCTTTAAGAGCTTAAAGCATGAAGCAACAAGTGGCTATAACACCTATTAACTAACTAATTTAAAGACATGAATAGACAGCATGTATAAAGTAATAATTGCTGCCAGCTACAGTAAGCAAAAACCACAATATGAAAAGGATAAAGCAAACCAGCTAAACAATGGAGGTGGAAAAGTTTATTTTTTTAAAAACAGTTCAAAGTACATAGTTACATAGAGAGACACATAAGACAGACACCCCCAAAAACGTTGACTACAGGGCAACGGAATATCTTAAAAGGAAAAAAGGCCATTACTGCATACAAAAAAGCAACCTCAAGGTTTAACTAAAACCACAATGTGGTACTGAAATTAAAAAAGGAAAAGCAAACAAAAAAGATTACCATGTATAAATATGGAATCATAAATAAAAATGACTTTAAAATTTTCCTCTATGTAAATTTCCTTTTGCTTGATGCATGATCTCAGTAGGGTCTGTCTCTGCGCTCCTGACGATGATCCCTGTAAAAGAAAAGAAAATATGCATCAAGTACATGAAGCACCACACAGACTAAAGCATATTACATTTATCCTGTTATACTCACAGTAAGTGACGCTCACCTCATATCCATCTTGCCTGGGGGTCCCATGCCTCTCCTGCCCCCTCTGTCCATGGGAGGACCACCCCTGCTACCTCCTCTGAATCCGCCCCTGTCCATTCCACCACGGCCTCCTCTGAAGCCACCGCGATCTCCTCCCCAGCCTCCACGCATGCCCCCCGGACCACCACGATCCATTCCCCTGCCGCCCCTCATTCCACCCCTGCCACGATCACCACCTGAATATACAGTTAAAACAAATCATGCTTTTTCTGTTACACAACACAAATCTCAGTCACAGACACTTCGAGACCAGCTGATGAGGGAAGACTGTTAATCTGCGTGTACCTGCAGGAGGGAAGGAAGGAGCTCCAAGGCCTTCAGGTTTTGGAGCTTTACATTGGTTACACTCTGTTCTCCAGGAGAAGTTTTGATTTCCACATCCACTGTAATGAGATTTGAGGTAGACAGCCAGAAACAGACATCAACATCGTTTTTATGCTTATTCAGCAGGCCTCATGTATTGCAAAATAGATGCCTCATATTTTGTTTGCTTAAACAGTTATGCATCACTCACGGGCTGGGACATTCCCAGTCTCCAGCTCTCTTCTGCACGTTGCCTCCGGGAGGCCCGTTCCAACCCATTCCACCTCGAGGGCCTCCACGAGGGGGGAAACCACCTCGCTCTCCTCCTCTTCCCATACCTGATAGCATATAATACAAAGCCATCATTACAATACAGGAACACCCTCCACTTGAAGGATTCCTGCTGGCT
>NW_015664998.1:311764-333337 GCF_001515625.1 Sinocyclocheilus rhinocerous | reverse complement strand
TTTGCTTGATGCATGATCTCAGTAGGGTCTGTCTCTGCGCTCCTGACGATGATCCCTGTAAAAGAAAAGAAAATATGCATCAAGTACATGAAGCACCACACAGACTAAAGCATATTACATTTATCCTGTTATACTCACAGTAAGTGACGCTCACCTCATATCCATCTTGCCTGGGGGTCCCATGCCTCTCCTGCCCCCTCTGTCCATGGGAGGACCACCCCTGCTACCTCCTCTGAATCCGCCCCTGTCCATTCCACCACGGCCTCCTCTGAAGCCACCGCGATCTCCTACCCAGCCTCCACGCATGCCCCCCGGACCACCACGATCCATTCCCCTGCCGCCCCTCATTCCACCCCTGCCACGATCACCACCTGAATATACAGTTAAAACAAATCATGCTTTTTCTGTTACACAACACAAATCTCAGTCACAGACACTTCGAGACCAGCTGATGAGGGAAGACTGTTAATCTGCGTGTACCTGCAGGAGGGAAGGAAGGAGCTCCAAGGCCTTCAGGTTTTGGAGCTTTACATTGGTTACACTCTGTTCTCCAGGAGAAGTTTTGATTTCCACATCCACTGTAATGAGATTTGAGGTAGACAGCCAGAAACAGACATCAACATCGTTTTTATGCTTATTCAGCAGGCCTCATGTATTGCAAAATAGATGCCTCATATTTTGTTTGCTTAAACAGTTATGCATCACTCACGGGCTGGGACATTCCCAGTCTCCAGCTCTCTTCTGCACGTTGCCTCCGGGAGGCCCGTTCCAACCCATTCCACCTCGAGGGCCTCCACGAGGGGGGAAACCACCTCGCTCTCCTCCTCTTCCCATACCTGATAGCATATAATACAAAGCCATCATTACAATACAGGAACACCCTCCACTTGAAGGATTCCTGCTGGCTTGAGGATTCATCATACCTCCACGGTCACCTCTCATTGGCATTCCTCCTCTCATACCCCCCATCATGGGTTTCCGGCGAGCCATAGACACCTTTATCCTCCGGCCTTGGAACTCCTTACCTGAGGTATGAGCAGCAGGTAAATGATCGAGAACATGTTTAAAAGTGAAAAGAGCTCTTGAGTGGAACAGGCAGAATAATGTCAACCAATTGACAACTCAAGGAAATCATCTGAACGTGACCCGTCCAAGTTAAAGTTAAAGAAGAGGCATTCAACAATAAAAATTTAAGAAACCAACCATCAAAGTATTCAACAGCAGCTTTGGCAATGGCAGGCTCCTCATAGGACAGTGTGGCATCTCCCTTTGGTTTGCCAGTGTCTTTATCCGTGTAGATGTTTATGGCTGGTTGGTTTAAACGCCGATTTATCTATGACAAACAAAAATGGCTATAAAAATGGAAACTGTCACAATAGCTGAATTTTGATGATAAAAGGCTGACATTGTTATTTAGAATGAATCTAGTTATGTAGCTTCTCACCCGTATCGATCCAGAGTGTTTGAAGAAGTCGGCCATCTCTGGTAGAGTTGCATTCTCAGTGAGGCCTGTGATGTAGATGGTGCTGTTCTCAGAGTCCTGCTCTCCTGGATGCCCTGTGTTAATGAGAGAGAATCAAATTTAACACTTTCATATCCATTCAACTTGCACTAGGGTTAAAAAAAGTCACTAAAAAGTCAGTAAGACTTCTTGAAAGAAGCCTCTCATGCTACAAGGATGCATTTATTTGATAAAATATAGGTAAAACGGCAATATTTGAAATTACAATTGAAAATATTTTTCTATTTTAATATTTCAAAAATAAATTTAGCATTGTAATGGCAAAGCTGAACTTTCAGCAGCCATTACAACAGTCTCCAGTGTTACATGAGCCTTCAGAATTCATTTTAATATGCTAATATGGCACTCAAGAAACATTTATCAATATTGAAAACAGTTGTTGCTGCTTAACATTTTTGTGGAAACTTTGTGCGTTCGTGAATTTTTCCAGATTTGAATAAAAATTCGAACTGCACTAACAAATTTGAAGTCTTTTGTCACTTTTGTACAAATTACTGCATCCTACTGCAAAACAAACACCTTGTCCGTAATGTACATATATTAAAAGAGAGGGGGATCATTTACAACACATACCCATGTCACGATCCATTCCACCTCTCATGCCTTCTGGGTTTCCATGGATCAAAGAAGAGAAAGACAAGAAACACTATTAGGCGATGACATCACATCTTAAAAGCAAACCTGCCCATCTGCCAAGACAAAAAACCTGCGAGCAGCATTAAATACATTGAGAAGATATGACCATTTTCAGGATTACCCTTGACCACAATTGATTCTCAGAATGAAATGAGAAAAAAAAAAAAAATCCAGAATTAAAAAAGACGCTTCTGTCAAGGGACATGTCTCAACTTCTGAAGAAATCAAAATAAAAACCATTGACACTTTTTTTTTTGTTTTGTTTTTTTGGTTAAAAGTGGCACACCAAATGGAATCTCTTAAGGACACATAGGCGTGAATGGCCTCTAAATTAACACAAGTGGACTAGCCAATGGAATACGCTTTAAGAACTTACCACCAGGCTTATTGAAGCCCCCTCTGTCTCCAGCGATGCTAAACATGAAGATATGAAGGCGATATTCCATTTAGTCTCCAACCATAGGACTTGAGTAGGAAATGAACACAATATTTCCCACTAACTTCGCAAATGCCCCATGTGACAAATGTAAATAAATGGGCTGCATCATGACTTCTATAACATGTTATATGGTATTTAACAGTTTGGTTGCACCAATGTAAAAAGACATCCACACAGGACCAGAAATACATTGCCTTTTTGTAAACCTTTTTTAAAATGGGAAGAATTGCCAAGTTAGCTTGGTGCCTTCATGCTTAGGGCTACACCCAATATAAAATGAATGTTGAGGCAAATTTTAAATACAGCAATCCTGTTGTGGAAAAATCCCTTTAGCTACTTCAACCAGAATTAAACCAATAAAACATCAGCACTGAGCAAAACTACACTCATAAATATATAGTACAAATGACAAATGTTTACAAAGGATGATAAGCATATATATAAAAAAAGAAATCACATATGCTGGTAAAAAAAAAAAAAAAAAAAGATCCAAACATTAGCTAAATAAAAACAAAACAATCAAGAAAATTCCCCATGGTTCTTTGAGCTGTCGCCTTTGAAATGGAAAAAGGTACTTAAAGAATAAGTACAGCTGTTCTTACATCGATCTCTGATACCTGCAGCGTATAAATGTGACAAAGAATGTTAAAACAAGACCTTTGAAATGAGAATACAGTTCACAAATGCAAAAATATTTTAAGTACATGAAATTGTATAAAATTTAAATATCAGAAATGTTTAATAGCATGCTCACCGTCCCTTGAAACATGAAATCAGTTGGACCAGAAATAACTTGATTTTCCTTTTTCCTTTGGAGTCAGTGATTTCTTACTAGTTTTATGAGTTAACAAAACCAACCTACTGAAAAGTGTTCTTACCTCTGGTTACCAACAAAGTATTTAAATGTGTATGTGTCCATTAAATATTCAAGGATTCTTCTGTTCAAGGTTACTGCAACCATTTAAAAGATCAATTTTCTTTCAATGCCGAACGAACCCTTCTGCTTATATTCACCATTTTGAAACCTGATTACTTTCTGCATACTTTCAGTCGACAAAGTTCCATTCAGAATTTAAAGCCCAGTAAATAAGGATAAAACTTAAATGCCCATGATCATGTGCCACCATCTGCTGCGATAAAATGACACTGTAAACTACCCCTTTTTTAAAGAATGATGCATGTTTGCTAATTCCCCCGCCCCCCATTCAAACTCTACAGCAGTACAGATCCTCATACAGCTTTGGAAAAACCAAAATGTTGTAAATTTAGTAGGCAGCTTACTGCAACAAAAGAAATCAAAGAAATTAGTTTAATAAGAGACCTTTACACCAAACAAACTCAAATCTTTGACACAGCCACACTTGAAATAACCGTAGTAAAGTAAAGGCAAAGACCAGTAAACTGTGAGCTTTGCAAGAACAAATAAATTAATTCCTCAGTCTTAGAATAAGTATAAAAGCATTAAATGCCCCTCCAAAAATGTAATCGTAACAATAACGTTTTGCAATATGCAAGACCAAAATAAAACATCCCTGCAACAATACCTTTGTGGTATCATAGAAACCTCTACAAATCAAATAATGGTTGGATGAACTACACAAGAAACTCCACTCTTCTTAGACACCTGTACATACAAACCCTGCGTGTGGTGAGTGATTCCGCTCAGTGAAACGAGCGAGCGGAAGAGCACTGAACAGTTAGTTACATTAAGAAAGTCTGAACTTACCCCATGCCTCCGCGGCCCATACCCCCACGCCCCCGAGGACCTCCACGATCATAACCATCTCTGCCAGAATCTCCTGGGTATCCACCCCGCTGCTGTGATCCTGGGTAGCCTCCGCTCACACCACTCTGACTGTAACTGTCTACAGGAGAGATCACACACTAAGCATATGGCCTTAATTTGATAAGAAACTTACTAGAAAATTAACAAAAACATAGTACAATGGTAAAAAAAAATGTGAAAGCACCCTTACTATAAGGACTTTGCTGGTTATATTGATTTTGTGATGCACTCTGCTGCCCGTACGGAGGTTGACCGTAAGAACTGTTCCCCTGAGGGGGGTAGGCAGCAGTTGGGCCTTGCTGGTGCTGCGGAGTTGGCTGTCCCTGCCCATAGCTGCTCTGCTGCTGTTGCCCATAGCCTGGCTGCTGAGCCTGGTATCCACCCTGAGGCTGAGAATAAGCTCCAGGCTGGGAATAGGCACCTTGGTTGTAGGCCGGCTGGCCACTTGCACTATAGCTGCAAAATAAAGGAATACCAAAAAAATTAAAAGCATTTGAAAGATGTGCACACACCGTACTGTTTAAAAGGACACATGAAATTGATCAAAACAGACAGCAAAGACTTATCATTGTTACAAAAAATGTAAACAAATATTTAAATAAATGCGGTCCTTTCGAACTTCATATTCATTCAAAACGGTTCCCAGAAAGATATGGAGCAGCACAACCGTTTTCAACATTGATAATATTAAGAAATGTTTCTTCAGCATCAAATCAGCATATTAGAAATATATCAGCATATTATCAAAGAGGTTGTTTATGCTCTTACACATTCACTACAGAAAGAAACAGAGGATTTGCATGGGAACTGTGCATTTAAAGTGGCCTTCATGCTCCGGAAGTATGACGTAAGAACAGCATATGGAAATACTGTGGGAGGCTCCATAATAGCATCCTGTTAATGTGATGCTCTAAGAGACGGTCCAGTTACCTCTGAGGAGCTGAGGCAGCAGGCTGCTGGCTGTAGCCAGAATAGGCCGGCTGGGTGGAGTATCCGGGCTGGGAGCCATAGGAGGCCTGGGCGGCAGGGGCCGCAGTGGAGGTGCTGTAGCTGCTGGCCCCGTAACTCTGCGCAGGCTGATTATAAGCTCCTGGCTGTGCTGTTCCATACGCAGCTGAGAGGGAGAATAATGATTTAACATCAGTTATGAGAATCATTTTCTATGTGCACCTGAATAACAGCATGACAAGAAATAAAATGGTGCACTTTAGAAAGCAGGAATTTCCGAGCCTATCAACTAAAAGGCGTGGGAAGTATTAGTCACAATTGTCAACACATTTTCAAATTCAAAGTTTTTGCAATAAATCTACTTTTTCAGATCCTTTTAACTGCAATACACCAAGACACTTTTGCATTGCTTGCAAATTTCCTCGTAAAGCTTGTGGGTCTCTGCATTTCTCTGAGAATCAAACAGAAATCACACTTAATGAAGTGTAGAATATTGTGCATTAAAGGAATAGTGCACCCAAAAAAAATGACAATTCGCTGAATATTTACTCAACTCATCCAAGATGTAGAGGAGTTTGTTTCTCCATTAAAGCAGATTGAGAAATGTAACAATTACATCAACCAATGGAACCTCTGCACTGAATAGGTGCCATCAGAACGAGCGTTCAAACAGCTGATAAAAATCATAATCCAAACAAATTCAGCCCATCAAATAATGTTCTTGTGAAGTGAAAAGCTGCATGTTTGTAAAATCCATCAAGATATACTTAACTTCAAACTAGGGCTGGGCGATATGGCAAAAAAATTTAATCTAGATTTTTTCAGAACGCTTGACTGATTCTCGATTTTTAACTAGTCAACTTGAAAATGTTAAAGAAATTTATATTTTAAAGTTCACCACACATGAAGTTGTCAACATGTACAGTGGGGAAAATATTTATTTGATCCCTGCTGATTTTGTAAGTTTGCCCACTTACAAAGAAATGAAGGGTCTGTAATTTTTATGGTACGTTTATTTTAATGTTTAAGGTTTATTTTTTCTGTGGTTGGGCCTCAGTTACGGAACAATCTGCCGCTTGAGATTAGAGTGGCACCTTCCCTATCCATTTTTAAGTCTCTTAAAAACACTTGTTTGATCTGGCCTATTAATATCCCATTCTTATTACATTGTATTATAGTCTTGTTTATCTATCATTCCTTTGGTTTTAAATTCATGTGTTTTATTCTTTCTGTTTTATGCGTTTACGGTTTGATTTTAATGTACATCACTTTGGTCAGTCTTGTGGCTGTTTTTAAATGTGCTTTATAAATAAATTAACTTGAACTTAACGTATAAATACAGAATACCAACCAAAAAAATCCAGAAAAAATACATTATAGAAAGGTAAGAGATTGATTTGCATTTCAGTGAGTGAAATAAGTATTTGATCCCCAAGCAAAACATGACTTCGTACTTGCAGAAACCCTTGTTGGCAATCACAGAGGTAAGACGTTTTTTGTAGTTGGTCACCAGGTTTGCACACACCTCAGGAGGGATTTTGAGCCACTCCTCTATACAGATCCTGTCTAAATCCTTAAGGTTTCTTGGCTGTTATTTGGCAACTCAAAGTTTCAGCTCCCTCCACAGATTTTCTATAGGATTTTAGGACTGGAGACTGGCTTTTTGTAAGTGGGCAAACTTACAAAATCAGCAGGGGATCAAATAAATACTTTCCCCCACTGTAAATGTTAAACAAATCGCTTAACAATAAATATCTTTGCAAAAAAGATGCATGAACTAAAACTACATCTTCTACAAACTTGTCTTATACATATATGCTCAGAAATAATACAAGGAAAATACTTTTAAAAAATCTCAAAAGTCAAAGTAATTCAAATTCAAAATGACAAGGTATAATACTAGTTGACTTATTAACTAGGCTATAAATAATCTGTAAAAACAATGAACAGCAGCTTTCAGCCTGTCACCATAATGCAAACATGAACTAGTTGCATACACTAGTTGTTCTTTACAGGTTTTTATTCGATTGCTGCTTTTCCACTGATTTTTCTATATAAACATGGACGTGTTTGACTGTTGCGCACGCGTCTATTGCAGCGCCTCATGCATGAAACAGCATTCTAAAAACGCAGCGCTCCCATCTTCCTGCATTTTTTCCTATTCCACTGCCCGCGTCTCATCTTTGTCAACACAAAAGTGCATTCTGTGTGAATGGCACCTAGAGATATATTTTACTTATGGTCCTTCACAGAACGCTTCACACGTGAGTGGTTAATCACGTTCGCCGACATGCTGTTGGATCATTCTTTTCTCTTTACTGTTAACACTGGCATATTGTCAGTGTCAAATTCTAATGTTTAGCGATTCCTCAATTTATAAAAAAAAAAAATCGTGGCAAAACATTAAATTCGAATTAATCGATAAAATCGCACAGCCCTACTTCAAACCATTGCTTCCAGCTAAAATACAGGTCATCTATTTATAATACGGCACCCTCCAGTGGGAAAAAAAAAAAAAAAAATCATCCTGTCTGAATCAGGAGAGAAATACACAGATGAAGCACCATTTACAGCGAAAATGGTCCAAAACAGTTGTAAACCGATATGTTGGTGGTTTTTGATGCGGGAGGACAACAGGGCGCGGACTTTCACTGGAGGAAGCGTTATTACTCATATTTTGGTCAGAAGCGATAAACACCTTGACAACGGATTTGTTTCTTATAAACATGCACCTTTTTGCTTCACAAGACATAAATTGATGGACTTGAGTCGAACGGATTACTTGTGGACCGTGTCCATCAGCGGTTTAAACTCTCATTCTGATGGCACCCACTCACTGCAGAGGATTAATTGTTGAGCAAGTGGTGTAAAGTTAAATTTCTCAATCTGTTCCGATTAAGAAAAACTTACCTACATCTTGAATGGCCTGAGGGTGAGTAAACTTGCAGGCGATTTTCATTTTTGGGTAAACTACTGCTTTAACTCTGGGGCATTTCAAAGCTGTGCAGTCATGCTCCAGTCACTACGACTAACAGGCAAATATACTGGCGTAACAGTGAATAAGCTTTGTCTGCAGACCTGGCGCTGCTGCTGCTGCAGTTGTTGCTGCTTGTGCATATGAGGATCCATACTGCTGTTGTGCATACACTGGTCCAGCAGAGGGCGCTGCCTGACTGTAGGTGGACTCAGGTGCAGCAGCGGGTTGAGCATATGAGGCATAATCTTGCTGAGAATAGCCCTGTCACAAAAGAAATTTAGCTGAATTACATGCCACTGTATTCTTACACACAAAACATTAGATACAACAACCAGGATTGCTTAAACGTTATCAAACAAGTACACAGCATGTGTGTGGGAGTTTGACATTGCAAGTCCCAAGGCTCCACTAGTTGAACTAAGTGTTAGGCTTACCTGTGCAGTCTGTCCATAGCCCTGAGAAGGAGGGGTGGTGTATGAGCCATACCTGTGTAAAATGTGCATTTTATGTATTTTTTTTACATTTTATTTATTATTATTATTTTAATAATGACAAGTAAGCATTGTGTTGAGAAATACAGCATTTTATGGAGGTGGACTTACGACTGCTGTGCACCAGCCTGGTTGTAGCTGCTATAATCTACAGGGAAGTAACTTATTACATAAGGTTAGAAGTCCTGCAAACACTGTTACAGCTGTACAACATGGGGGGGTAAAAAAAAAAGATGCACACTGACTGCACATCTAGCGTTTTATTATAGTCCAAAAACGATGGGAGACACATGCATGACTTGAGCAAACGCCTCAACACAGACACTGAGTGCAGCCCCTGCTGAATCCCAGGCCATTCAGTTGTAACGAAGCTTAAATCAACAGGACAGGCTTAGTTGTTTAAAGTGTTTAAGCATTCACATGAAACAGGGGTCCGTGATATTGAAACACCACACTAACATTTTAGTTAGGGAAACGTGATAAATTTAAGAAAACTATGCATTTGAACGTTTACGATGCCGCGTTACTTTAACTCTAAAACTGACGACGAAATACTATCGAAAACAAAACTTGCAAGAAATCAAATCTCAGGTGCAAGTTTATTTTACAACGCTAAACAAAGCAAGAGTGCGAAACCAACACTAAACATCGTGTTCGTCGCGGTGGCTGCGCTCTCTATCCCGCTGTTTTTAAACCACGCCTGCTAGCTACTGACGGTTTACGTAAGAACGAAACAACGAGCTCTGGTTTTAGGCATTTAAAGAACAAAAACGTATTAGAGTAAATTATTACCTGGTGTTGTGAATTTTGCTCTTAGCATACTATAAACGAAGTTTCAAAACCGGTGGGGTCGAGTTAACGATCCGTTAGCTTCAACCGACCACTCCGACCTAAAAACACAAACCTGAGGCCGCGTGCTCGAGGACTGTTGGTTATACAAAAACGCCCAAATTCTTAACATTATTTAAAGTTTACCTCAACTGTGGCAATTTCTAGCAATTGCAAAGTACTGAAATTCAAAAAAATGTAAACAACATAAACGAAAGAAGAAAAAACTCACTCGAGACTGACGCCATCTTTCCGTGGGAGAACGTACGCAGTGTGGACGACTGTGCAAGCGCGACGAGTGCGCATGCGTGAAATCAATATGGAACGTACCAACACACCAAGTGTAGAGGGCGGCGGATGTAAATGTCTGCTTGTAATTGTTAATATGTTATTTGCCTGGTTATCTATACAATTGTGTCGATCAATTGTTATTCGATATAAAACAGTTTTATATAGTTTAACAAATCTATAAATATACATTTATAGCGTTTTATAAAACATTCGGATAACGTTACCCCCCCCAATGCGCTTGCCCGTAAGAGGAAGTTATTCGCTGTCAAAATAAAAGGATTGGCAAACGACATTGATTATTGGTGTACCTTGGTCTTAGCTTACTTGTATAAATAAATTAAAATAAATTGGATATTTGTGCTCCTTGTAGTAAGTACACTCATCGTTTGTTGAAGTGTCTGTTAAACAGACCTCGATATGCTAGCGTCGTAAACTGGCAATGAAGTGAAACTGGAAACATGAATACATACATAAAGATACTCCTACCCCTAAGCATATATCTAGATATATACTTGTAATGATAGCAACCCATCAGGTGATGCGTTTTTCAGTTTTTTGACAATGCTTGACCGTCTCTTTTCGGCATGGATATGGTTTGGATCAAACCGTCCAGGTTATTGTAGTGGAACATTTTTAATACTCCTATTAATTTTGTCGACTTGGCTCTGTGGTATTCACGCCAGTCTAAGTTTAGGACCAGGCGGGGATTTTCCTGGATTTTATGGTAAGCAATTCACAAATGTATAGGTCTATGATTCTAGATTCTAAACATTCAGTTCCTGATGTTCCTTGTGTATTGCAGATTTCATCTTCTACGCCTTCAGTAATGAGGAGTTAACCTCATTTCTCCACAACCTTACACTGCTGCTGTGGATCGGGCCCTGTCAGGAGAGAAGATGGAGCACTTTTGTCTTTCTAGCCCTCTCTTTTATCTCCACTGTGCTCCTTCCTCCTATTTATGCCCTCTTTCTCTTTGTAACCGGGGATGAAGCCAGCAGGGTCAGTGGATACTCAGCCACCCACCTTGCCCTGCTCACAGCTCAGTGTCGGCAGGTGAAGCAGAGGAGAGTCCTGCGCTTTGTTCCTCTCTGGTTCTTGCCTTGGCTCCTCTTGATCCTCGACCTCTTCCTGCTTCCCAGTGCTCCTGGCCTGCTGCACTTTTATGCCATTTGCCTGGGACTCAGCTGTATCCTTTCTCAACTTTTTTTGACTCAAAGACTCCCCAATGTCCAACACAATATTCAGAGGCCCCCGATATAGGCTATTTATAGGCTATATATATCTCTCAGATATTTCTACTGTAATTATGACAATGTTTTCAAACTTTATTATTAACAGAAATTGTGGTTAAAGGGAAAGTCCACCCAAAAATGAAAACTATGTCATCACATACTCACCCTCATGTGATTCCAAACCTGTTTGCTAAATATTTTGAAGAATGGTAATAACCATATACAACCTATATATATATATATATATATATATATATATATACATAATATTTATTATTATTATTTTAAATAATAATTTAATAAATAATTTAAGTCATCCTGCAGCCCCCTCATGTTTACTGAGCTCCCCCTGGGGGAGAACCACTACTTTACACTAATATCATTTTGCGGTGTAAATTGATCTCTTTATAAACTCTGTATAAAGTAATGCCCTTAATATATTATACAGACAATAATGAGTTAATTGAAATACTGGAGCAGATAGAGAAACTGGGTGCTTGTGCCTGCTTGCCAAAATGGGCCTACATCCCTGTTACCTCTCATCCACACCTGCCAGTTTACCACAGCACCTCAATAAGGTTATTGTGAACTGTATGCTAATATTTCCCATTTGTTTTCTTATATCACATCATGTAACTAGAATGAATGAGCTTTATTATTGTTCTGTAATAGGCCAGTGCCATTGATTGAGCCATCAACCAGTAGATCCCAATTGGAAGATCATTCAGCATGGCTGCATTCTGTATCTGAGTGGCATCAGGAGCCTTTAATGGCAACCGATTCACAGTTGTTAGAGGAGGAGATGCTGAGAGCAGGGATATTAGCATCACTCCACGACGCACCCGAGGGTGTAGCGGACAAAGTGGAAGTACCCAAGTCCTCAGTATCCTCTATAAGGTCAGTGTATACTGTAAATGAGTGTTTCTTCAACTATGGGTAACTATAATGATCTCTTGAATGCTTAAGTTCATGCTGTGCGTCTAAACTCACTTTCAGGTTGCAACAGCTAGAGAAGATGGGCTTCCCCACAGAGAAAGCTGTTGTGGCTCTGGCCGCTACAGGGCAGCTGGATGGAGCAATCTCTCTGCTTATTGATGACCAGATTGGGGAGGAGGCCGTGGTCATCTCAAAAGGAAAGAAGTCATCATCAGCATCATAGCTCAGGGATACCACTTCAATTTGAAGCTGATAGCATTGCCCTTACTCATTCCATTACTTAAGGAATAGTTCAACCAAAAATGAAAATTTGCAGAAAATTCACTCACTCTCAGGCCATCCAAAATGTAGATGTTTGTTTCTGCATCGGAACAGATTTGGAGAAATTTAGTATTACATCCCTTTGCTCATCAATGGATCCTCTGCAATGAATGGGTGCCATCAGAATGAGAATCCAAACAGCTGATAAAAACATCACATGACATCCACGACTCCATTCCAACAATTAACATCTTGTGAAGTGACATCTGTTTTCACTTGTTAACGCTGTCTGATCGGTGCTTATTTCTCTCCCGATTCAGACAAAACAACTTTTTCCACTGGAGAAAGAAATATTATGAGTAGAGGATTCATTTGAAATTAAAAAAGTCTCGATTGGTTTGCTTTTCGCTTCACAAGACATTAATTGATGGACTTGAGTCATATGGATTACTTGTGGATTATAGTGATGTTTTATTAGCTCTCATTCTGACGACACCCATTCACTCCACTATTGAGCAAGTGATGTAACACTAAATTTCTCTAAATCTGTTCCGAAGAAGAAACAGACTCATCTACATCTTGGACGGCTTAAGGGTGTGTACATTTTCATTTTTTGGTGAACTATTACTTTAAGCAAGGCATCAATCTGCATGGTGAACTGTTACTGTGTATTTACTACTTCATGACTTTTGGGTGTGCAACAAAAAAATCCAGTGGATTATGGGTGGTGTGGAAAATAATATATTTATATTATGGTGTTGGCAGCTTTTATGATGAAAGTTTAAAGAATGGAAAAACACTATACAGCAACCAAACTGTCCCAGTGGATGAGACATGGACGTTCCAAGAAACCTCTCCACGGATATGCTGTCATTAAATCCACATGAGCAGACTGTCAGTCCAGGAGAGTCATGCGCATATGTCAGTATTTTAGTCAAGGTTTCTTGGCTACAGAATATCCTTCATTAAAATATTACAAATTAAACGTTCAGGTAGGATTGTGTATTGATAAAAACATGGATCGTCTTAAAAATAGAAACACACAACAAAGTTTATTTCGTTTTAACACCAATTGATAAGACTCTGCACACTGGCAAGACAAATCCACACAAAGAGGCTAGAAATGGAAAAATACAGGTGACGTTACATGGATTAGTATACAGAATAAGGAAAACATCAATTGCTAATCTATAAATAATTAATACAACAATATTTATATGGGAATACAAAGACATGGAAAGGTATTGAGGAAGGAAACCAGTCCTATGCATGCGCATGTAACTGTGATGGAAAGACATGCATGAAATACAAAACAGAATTCAAGTTATAGGAGTAGTTTTTTTATCAGTGGGGAAAGTGTGGCGTTTGGCTGAATAGCAGAATCATTATGTGCATTTTTGTCATACAGTACATTTGCTGAATTTACTATGAGCTCCTAACAGCAGCTGGAAAGACTAATAATATGGTTTGATGCTCTACTAAAAACGTTCTTCATCTTCATCACATTTTGTATCCTTCTTACCCAAAATTTTGTTAAATAGTTGTACAAGCACCAATACTGTTTCTGTATATCGTATTTTAAAACATGTTTCCTTTTCATGTAAAACGAGCATCTTACAATAGGTTGACAAATTTCTTCTGAGACTAATTCTGTTGGTTATGCCATAAGTGTGACACAACATGAAGGCAAACCACAATGATTTGCCAGAGGAGAGGTGCTAGGAACCCGTGAGTCCCATTAGAGGTGGTTAATTTATACAGCACCATTTGTTCTTCCCTGAGGTGTCTCCCCCTTCTTGATTAACCGGAATATTCCAAAGCGGTTGGATCTGTAGAATGTATGTGTCTCAGGAGACTTGTGTAGTTGTTGCCAGTTCAGCTGATTTATGGATGATGAAATTGAGATGGAAACGATGGCTTCGCTCTTTGGAATATGCAGACTACTTCCCTCGAACCTTGGTCTCAGCAGTGATTAAGGGAGAATTGAGTCGGAAAGATGAAATTCTTGCCCTCTTAATCCGGTAGGCATCTGGAGACGGTGTGCCAAAGAGGTCATCTCCTGATCCTAGATCTGGTTCTGTTGAAGGAAGAGAGAGTGAAGGCTGCTAAGTGCTAAACTTTGTAAGTGGCTGGTATCAAGACAGTTGATGAATAATAGTCCATTGATTCAGTTCACTGTAAAGGGGCATATAGAGATATTATGGAGATCATGTTATAGCATATTGAGATGAAGAAGGGTGGTAACAGGGCTCCAGACTGACAAACTTGTTGCAAAATTGTAAAATTTAGGAACTATTAGTGATGGTAATGAAAAGATATGCATGAAAAGTTGCATAAAGAGTTACATTGTTGTGAGCATTGATGCCCGAAACATGAACAAATGACTCTAATGGAATTATTTTTTTGGCGGTTTGAATTAGATTTGTTCGTTTTGTTTTGTTGTTGTTTTTGGGAATATGTCAGAGACTTTAATCAATCTATTTAATGACCGGTTGTCCATATGGAAATAATTAGAGATAATTGTAATTATAGAAGTATCAAAACAGAGTTCTGCTGTAAATATTTATAAATTATATTCTAAAAATCATTCTTATATATATATATATATTTTAAAAAATATTACTGATTATTGTTTAGCACAGCAAAGTCCATCTGTGAGGCTGAATCAACTCTAAAGAAACCTTTGATAAAAACTAAATACTTAATATTGTTATTATAAATTAATAAATGATACTCTACAAACTATTTTAATGTTTGTTTGTTTGTTTTTTTAATATTAGGTCCATTTAAATGTTTCAATCAACTGTATGGGAAACTTTGTTGATAAAAATAACACATATTTTTCTTTTTTTCTTTAGTACAGTACAGTCCATTAAGGTTGGATCAACTGTAAGGGAAACTTTGTATGGGACTGTAAGACAGTCAACAAAATATATTTTTTTCCCCAAACATGAATAAATATTCTTACAAAATGCATGAATATATGGCACAAATTCGATCATGATCACTAGAAAACCCTGGTTTATATAACTTCTGAGCAATTGCTTCTTTATCAAGCAATTCCCTTATTTGACAAATAAGAAATAATTTGGCTCCTATAAGTGCTGCCTTTTAGTAGATAATTTCAACCTAGTCTAGAGTCGAGCCCTGTGGTATTGCTTTGTTTTGGTGGGTAATGTTGGGTCTTCAATCAGAGGAAGAAGTGCGTAAAATCTTTACTAGTAATTCAAGGGATGCTGGTTCAAACTTCAGAAGGGCTGATTCATGAACTATTGGGGTGATTTACTGTGGTTCCCATCATCACACTGCATGCTTGAGAGAGGCACTGAAACCGGGTTGTTGCAGCAGCTTTATCTCCAAAGTAAATATAGCATACTGTAAGTCACTATGGATGGTAAAGCATCTACTAAATACCTAGCGGCTGCGTATCATTAAAATCAACTTAATGAGAGTCTAGTAACTGGGAAACACTGCCGGAGTTCTGGCCCTGGATGGAGTCTTTTTTTTTTTTTTAATTCATATAATCCTTCCTGTGTGCTGATCTTCTAACTGGCCAGGAGATGGCAGTAGATTGACTTGCTAGACGAGCGGAGGCGGGCATTACCTGGCCAGATGATCGCCTCCAGCAGCTGCACCCTGCGAGCCAGCAGCTCTAAGTCAGCTTGCAAGTCTTGGAACTTCTTCAAATTAAAGTCCTATCAAAGATCAAGAGTTTTTGACAAGCATGGTGGGGGGTTGGCCTTGTGGATGGCAGGTTGAGTACTTGGCCCCTGTCCTCCGCCACACTTGCTTTCCAAAGATGTTGTTGGGTAAAAGATGCACTGAAATCTCTGACCCCTGATTCTAAATCCTTTAAAATGGACCTAAATCTACTTCTGGCCTCCTACTCACCATGGATACCGATCATAGTCTCGAGGATTAAAACCCTCTCGGCTAAGATCTTCAGGGCTTCGCGGATTTGGTGTATCCCATCCCCCTGTGGAGATAGATACAGCCGTCAAGGTATTGGGCACAAGCCAAACAAAAGCGCTCGCCAAGATGCATAGTCATTCTGTTAATCAATTACATTAATCTCAAGTTAGCAGGTTAAGTTCTCAGCTCCATTCACTACAAAACTCCAGTTAACTACACATCAGATTTAGCTCTGCCTGTCTTTTTGCATTCTTTTCTTCTGTGGCCATGCCGTAAGTTTTTACAAAAGAGCATGCATTTTTTTTCAGAGGCCAGGCCAAAGGCCCCTTAGAGCAAATCAAGAACAAATGTTCAATCATTTTAGATTTAAACATGCATTTAACATTCCCAGTATACTCAGACTATGTTACTGAAAGAACAAGAGGTGAGCAGCTTTGTTCAAACTAAAGAGCTGTTAGAGTCATCTGGACAAAGTTTGTACTCAGTTGATGTAGACACACTTCTTTAGTCTTTAGTCTGCTCATCTCAAGGTAAAAGATGCTCTTACACCAAAGCCACCATAATAAGTTTAAATTGGAAACATGTCTATCAAATACTGGTGTCCAATCAGAGCCAGTAAATCATTACACATGATACATATAAAATACTTAATGAATTCTGACCATGTAAAATTCAAGGAATTATGGTTGGGTATCAATAAAGATTTCCCGATTCAGTTCACTCATAACCTCCATTTCATTTACATATTCAAGAAAGTCTCTCTCTTGATACTGTAAATTATACAGGTCAGTTTTCCAGACTGATTCAAACCGGTAGCATGTCGAAATAGCTTGTTCGTATCAGGAATAGGGAAACACTGATCACGCTGCACATTATAGATTCATTATAAAAAAACGACTCATAGGAGTCATTTGTTCGTAAATCAGATTATACTGATCGTGTTGTATGTTTGCGATTCATTAAAAAGAACTGACTCATAAGATTCTATGATACGCAGTACATTTTGGATTCACTAAAAATAATCAGCACATGAAAGTCATTTGTTTGTCAAATTTCAGTGTTAACGTAACCAGTGTTTTGTTTTTAGAATGATGTTATTAGGAATAGGAATTAATAGGAAAATCAATATTTTTACCGAGCCCTACAAAGAATCAGTATACTTGGACATCAAAAACAGATCTAACGGAAAACCTTTGTGCTATTTTACAAAAAATCTGCTGAAATGCTTAGTTATGTGGCTTTGGTGGGCATTTCGTGAACAGTGTAAAGAAACTGGTCACATAACGGACATTCTACACAACAGTCCCAAGCTCAAGCACACGTTAGAAAAACAGCATTACTGATGAATTCAGGAAAGAGTTATGAATGTAAGGCTTATGTAAAAGTTAGTGCCTGTGAGAGCAGGAGGTAGTTCATCTAGCCAAATAAAACAGAAAACAATATAATATCATTACTTAAAAAAAACAAAAACATATTCATTAAGGGATGTAAGTATGGCTATGGTCCAGAATCTTTCTCCAAGGTATTATATGAGCGTCATGTTGATAAATGTGAAGAGATTAATCTTCAAATAATTGTATGGTCTTTATACATGTTATGTATACATCTCTAAGGATTCTACATACAACAAAGAAGCTACACCTAAAGGATATAATGAAATTATCTGTCTTATGATTTATAACACAAATCTTCTGGGTTCGGCAGGCCTTGCGGAAAACCATACATTAGTTTTCTGTGAACTAAGATGCTTTTCAAGCCTTTCACAATAGATTGAGTATGAAAACGTAATGCAATTAAAACAGAACATTTGTTTGACTAGTAATCGCTCAATGCTACAAACTCAAATCGAATGGTTAGATGTAAGTTAAGGAGGCAAAAAGGAAGATTACAAGCAGCGCAATGAGATGGGATCATGCAGCAATGCACTGTGGGACACTGAGGGATAGCTGTATCCATCCACACATCCATCCACACACCAAATCCCTGCAAATGCTAAAATGGAGCATATACACAACACACAGACCTTACAGTCTTGCAAAGATGTTTGTTCTTATTTCTCCCCCCCTGTGGTTTTGACCCAGAGGTTTGGTTGCTGGACAGCCCATATTAATCAATTTACAATGGTGTACACAAAGGTTATATCAACAGTACAATGTTTCTTCTTTGTCGTAACAGCACGACAAAGCAAAGATTTAACATTTCTGTGTGTTGGGTATATGCCAGAGTTGGTAGCTAAGAGATTGGTGGCTGTGAAAGGCAGCCATGGAGACAGTAACGAAAAGGAATCAGATTTAGAGGACAGGGGAAACACTCCGAGACAGCCCCAACCACCAACCAATCAAAATCAACAACATTAACAACATCACTGCACATTCTGAATAGAATATACCCTTGTATGCTAACCTGAGACTAGTTCAGAAACCCCTAAAACTGGTCTCAGATCAGCTATAAAGGGCAACCTCTTGTTCAAAAACATATGGAAACAATACCAGTGCACACAAAACCAAGACACATAATGTGCTAACAGTGAGTACTGTAAGTAAGCAATGAACAGCATTTGTGGAGCAAATCCTTTCAGTGGAGTTTTCATTCGCTCTTTAATTTTGCTTAGATTTTTCACAAATTTAAAATGAGAAAATCAGTCTGCACCCATTTCTCAAGATGAAAATTCCACTGATGGATTTAGCATGATCGTTGATGTTAAAACACAGATGAATGGCAGGATGAGCAATGAAAACCTAAAACCAAGAACGACAAAAACATCATGGCAAATGTCAAAATCCCTTAAGTTTAAACCGCTCTAGAACAACGATAAGCAGGTATAAGGAAAGAGATTATTTCTGCATTAAAATCAACATATTCTGTTACACCAAATACACAAAATAATCATCTTTAAAAAAGCATCATATGACCCCTTTAAACAGATTTGAAGTGAATGACATTTTCCCTGCACTCGTGAGGCTCAGGGACTGATCATTTCTCTCCCACACTCCCTCCTGTAAAGGTTTAGCAGGAGCAGGGAGTGAGTGTGCGACTAACAGGACTCCTGATGGGTTTGTCTTACCGGAAGACCTTTCTCCCCCGGCTCTCCTTTAGGTCCCGGCACTCCCTAGGAAGAAAAAGTGTCAATAATGATCGATTTCTCACACAAACTTAACGTACGGCTTCAGAAGACTTGTGACAAAGTCATATGGTCTACTTTTGTAGTGCTGTCCTTATTCTTTTTTGATCAGGTAGAAGGTGTGTGTCTTACCGGCTCTCCTTTGAACCCTCTCTCTCCTGGATATCCAAGAGGTCCCTGTGGAGGTAAATTAAGGGTGAGAATTGCACAATATATTCAGGCAGCGTTGCACTCTGGGTAGGTTTATGCTTGTGCACTCACTCTTTCGCCTCGTTCGCCCTTTGGTCCCACAGGGCCTTGCAAACCAGGAGGTCCCGGCTTTCCCTGATTACATTAGAAAAGGATGATGTGATTAGTACACACACAAATTCACACACTCACATAAGAAATAGCCTATAACTTACAGTTTGTCCCATAGGGCCTGGTGGTCCACTGGGTCCCATCGGTCCTTGAGGACCTGCAAAAGACACATATCTGTTAACATATCTGAATAAAACACTTCATGATCTCACGTTATGGCATTGCACTGACATGCAGCTCGAAACAGCATATGGAAAATATTGTGATGGCCAGCGTGATACTAAAATGATAGAATAATGATAAAAACGGTCCATTCGGACCAAATCAAACTGCTAGAGGCTGCAACAAGTTTCTACAATTGAAATATCACATTTGATTGATATCAGTATACCTGATGGATGCTCCTAGGGGAAAACGTGTTTTAACATAAAACAAGGACAACTGATAATTAGAAGTAACTCAATAAAGTAGTTTTGAAATTATGGATATATGATTGTCTGAAATGATGCAGGAACCTCTAACTGAAATGTATCACCCAGCAAGCATTATTTAACAATTTAAGACTTTGAAAAAATCGCTTCACAGAAGAAAAATTAGACTTGGTTTGTGTCCAGAGACAGAATAAAACAAAGAATTCTCATTATACACAAACACACACAATATTTCACATCCCACACATTTTGTATTCATTGTATTCATTCATACTGAAACAGTAAGTAATTTAAGACAGGCCACAAATAGTAAGGCAACTTTGAGTTTAGTGACATTTTTGTTGTGTGATGTTTTCAATATTCATTTTACAGTGTGTAGAAAAGTAAAATATGCCAATATGCTCAAGAATAAATGGCTGAAAAAAAAAAAAAATGATGTGTGTATGTGGCATAAATTCGTCAGATTTTAATTTTTTGTTTTCAAATCAGGCTTTCAAAAGCTTAGTTTAAACTTAGTAATCATCCATGGTATAAATGTGCAATAGTGAAAAATACTTTAAACAAGTCAAGTCACCTTTATTTATGTAGCATTTATGTATTTATGTGTTGTATTCAATACAGATTGTGCCAAAGCAGCTAAACAGTGTTAAACGGTGTGTCAATAAGCCAAACTTGATTACATGAGAAAAAACAAGAAAACAATTATTACGATTCACTGACCCGTGGGTCCAGCTGGACCTGGTGGTCCATGTGAAGGGGTCACTCGGAGGTCGGGAAAGTTGTTATGAAGCAGACTGTCTTTTTTCAGGCCTGTAACAACAAAAAAACTAAAAATTAGGGATGCACAGAATGTTCGGCAACCGAGATTATTCGGCCGAAAATAGCAACAACAAAAAAAAGCTCTTTCGGTGTTCGGCCGAATAAGCGAAAAGACCGAATAAATTGTACCGAACATGACGTGACGGGATATTGGTTTATTTAGACTCAGAGGGAGTGTCAGACACATTAAAAAAGTGAATAACTTAAGTAATGTGTGGATTAATGCTTACTGGAGATGCGAACCGTTTCAAACGATTCAGTCCGATTTGGTGAACTGGTTCAACCGGTTCACTAAGAAGAACTGGTTAAATCGAACGATTCGTTCGCGAACCGGACATCACTAGCGCAGAGTGAGAGGCGCGCACTCTTTATAACGCATGTCAGCAGTGTGGAAGCATTTAAAACTGTCTGAGAAAGAGGAAGGGGTGATTGTTGCTGGTTACTGTATGATGATTGAAATCGCGAAATGGCCTTAAACAGTTAGTAAATAAACTGCAGAACGTTATGTTTTCTAATACACGCGCGCATTGCATGTATTCTCTGACAGCGCTGCACAAACTCGCGGCGCTATCTGCTCGTTAGCCAGGGTTCAAGTCCAAAGCGCGAGGGAAATCTGCGCTGAAACAGTGTTACTCGTCAGTTG